>NW_028122736.1:0-125684 GCF_965194805.1 Balaenoptera borealis | reverse complement strand
CCTTTTCATCACAATGCTCCATGCCATTGTCAGCACAATGCTACTTGGACCATTTTATCAAAATGCTCCATCCCCTTTTTATCACAATGCTCCAGATAGCCTATCATTACAATGCTCCATGCCCGTGTCATCACAATGCTCCATGAATATTGTCTTCACAATGCTCCATGGCCCATGTCATCACAATGCTCCATGACCCTTGTCATCACAATTCTCCAAGGCCCCTCTCATCACAATGCTCCACGACACTTGTCATCACATTGCTCCATAACGCCTGTCATCACAGTGTTCCCTGCCCATGTCATCACAATGCTCCATGTCCCCTTTAATCACAATGCTCCATGCCTGTTTCCTCACAATGTTCCAGAATTCTTGTCATCCCAATGTTCCATGACCGTGGCATCACAATGATCCATGGCCCTTGTCATCACAATGCTCCATGTCCCCTTTAATCACAATGCTCCATGTCTTTTTCCTCACGATGCTCCAGAATTCTTGTCATCACAAAGTTCCATAACCGTGGCATCACAATGCTCCATGGCCTTTGTCATCACAATGTTCCATGGGCCCTCTCATCACAAAGCTCCATGCCCTTGTCATCAAAATGCTGCAGAACATTGTCAGCATAATGTTCCATGCCAATGTCATCAAAATGCCCCATGACACGTGTCATCACAATTCGCCATGGTCCTTGCCATCACAATGCTCCCTGACCCGTGTCATCACTGTGGTCCAGGACACTTGTCATCACAATGATCCATGATCACTTTCATCACAATGCTCCATGAAACATATCATCTCACTGCTCCATAGCCTTTGTATTCACAATGCTCCATGGCCCCTGTAATCACAGTGCTCCATGACCCCTTTCAACCCAATGCTCCAAGACCGCTGTCATCACAATGCCCCATGACGCCTGCCGTCACAAATCTCCAAGGCCTCTCTTACCAAAAAGCTCCATGACCCCTGTCATCACAAAATTCTCTGCCCATATCATCACAATGCTCCTTGTCACCTTTAATCACAATGCTCCATGCCCTTTCATCACAATGCTCCAGAATTCTTGTCATCGCAATGTTCCTTGACCGTGTCATCACAAAGCTCCATGACCCCTGTCATCACAATGATCCATGACTCCTTTCCTCACAGTGCTCCAGTACCCTTTTCATCACAATGCTCCATGCCATTGTCAGCACAATACTCCTTGGACGCTCTCATCAAAATGCTCCGTCCCTTTTTCATCACAATGTTCCAGATAGCCTATCATTACAATGCTCCATGCCCGTGTCATCACAATGCTCCATGCCGTTGTCATCACAATGCTCCTTGTCACCTTTAATCACAATGCTCCATGCCCTTGTCATCACAATGCTCCAGAACACTTGTCATCATAATACTCCATTCCCGTGTCATCCCATTGCTCAATGACACTTGTCATCAAAAGGTTCCTTGGCCTTTGTCATCACAGTGCTCCATGATACCTTTAATCAAAATTCTACATGACCACTGTCATCAAAATGCAAGATGACCAATGTCATCACAATGCCCCATGACAAGTGTCATCACAATTCGCCTTGGCCCTTGTCATCTCAAGGCTGTATGAACCGTGTCATCACTAGGTTCCAGGACACTTGTCATCACAGTGATCCATGACCACTTTCATCACACTGCTCCATGAACTCTGTTATCTCAATGCTCCATGGCCTTTCTATTCACAATGCTCCATTGTCCCGATAATCGCGTTGCTCCATGAACACTTTCATCACAATGCTCCTTTACCACTGTCACCATAATGCCCCATGACATCTCTCATCACTGTGCTCCAAGGCCACTCTCATCAAAATGCTCCATGATCTGTGTCAGCACAATATGGGATGACACTTTTCATCACAATGCTCCATGATCCCTGGAATCACAATGATCCCTGCCAATGTCATCACAATGCTCCAGGTCTCCTGGAATCACAATGCTCCATGCCCTTGTCATCACAATGCTCCAGGTCTGTTGTCATCACCATGCTTCATGCCCGTGTCATCACAATGCTCCATGAATCTTGTCTTCACAATGCTCCATGGCCCATGTCATCACAATGCTCCATGACCCCTGTCATCACAATTCTCCAAGGCCCCTCTCATCACAATGATCCACGACATTTGTCATCACATTGCTCCATAACACCTGTCATCACAGTGTTCCCTGCCCATGTCATCACAATGCTCCATGTCCCCTATAATCACAATGCTCCATGCCTGTTTCCTCACAATGCTCCAGAATTCTTGTCCTCACACTGTTCCATGGCCCTTGTCATCACAATGTTCCAGAATTCTTGTCATCACAATGTTCCATGACCGTGACATCACAATGCTACATGACCCTGGTCATCACTGTTCTCCATGACCTTTGTCATCACAATGCTCTCTGTCGCTTTTCATCACAATTCTCAATGACCACTTTAATCACTATGCTCGCTGACCATTTTCATCACATTTCTCTATTGTCATTACAATTCCCCATGGCCCCTTTCTTCACAATGCTCCATGATGCCTGTCATCACAAAGCTCCATGGCTTTTGTTATCACAATGCTCCAGGACCAGTTTCATCACAATACTCCATCCCCCTTGTCATCACAGTGCAAAATGAAACCTTTCATTACAATGCTCCATGACACTTGTCATCACAATGCTCCATGGCCTTTGTCATCACAATGTTCCATGGCCCCTGTCATCACAGTGCTCCACGATACCTTTCATCACAATTCTAGATGACCACTGTCATCACAATGCCCCAGGACAGATGTCATCACAATTCGCCATGGTCCTTGTCATCACAGTGCTCCATGAACCGTGTCATCACAATGTTCCAGGACACTTGTCATCACAATGATCCATGATCCCTTTCATCACAATGCTCCATGAACCCTGTCATCTCACTGCTCCATAGCCTTTGTATTCACAATGCTCCATGGCCCCTGTAATCACAGTGCTCCATGACCCTTTTCATCAGAATGCTCCAAGACCACTGTCATCACAATTCCCCATGACGCCTGCAATCAGAAATCTCCAAGGCCTCTCTTACCTAAAAGCTCCATGACCCCTGTCATCACAAAGTTCTCTGCCCATATCATCACAATGCTCCTTGTCACCTTTAATCACAATGCTCCATGCCCTTTCATCACAATGCTCCAGAATTCTTGTCATCGCAATGTTCCTTGACCGTGTCATCACAATGCTCCATAACCCTTGTCATCACAAAGCTCCATGACCCCTGTCATCACAATGATCCATGACTCCTTTCCTCACAGTGCTCCAGTACCCTTTGCATCACAATGCTCCATGCCCTTGTCATCACAATGCTCCAGGTCTGTTGTCATCACCATGCTTCATGCCCGTGTCATCACAATGCTCCATGAATCTTGTCTTCACAATGCTCCATGTCCCATGTCATCACAATGCACCATGACCCCTGTCATCACAATTCTCCAAGGCCCCTCTCATCACAATGCTCCACGACACTTGTCATCACATTGCTCCATAACACCTGTCATCACAGTGTTCCCTGCCCATGTCATCACAATGCTCCATGTCCCCTTTAATCACAATGCTCCATGCCTGTTTCCTCACAATGCTCCAGATTTCTTGTCATCCCAATGTTCCATGACCGTGGCATCACAATGCTCCATGGCCCTTTTCATCACAATGCTCCAGAATTCTTGTCATCACAATGTTCCATGACCGTGGCATCACAATGCTCCCTGGCCTTTGTCATCAAAATATTCCATGGACCCTGTCATCACAATGCTCCATGCCCTTGTCATCAAAATGCTCCAGGACACTTTTCATCATAATGGTAATGCCAATGTCATCAAAATGCCCCATGACACCTGGCATCAAATTGCTCCATGGCCTTTGTCATCACAATGTTCCATGGCCCTTCTCATCACAAATCTCCATGCCCTTGTCATCAAAACGCTCCAGAACTCTTTTCATCATAATGCTCCATGCCAATGTCATCAAAATGCCCCATGACACTTGTCATCAAAATGCTCCATGGCCTTTGTCATCACAATGTTCCATGGCCCCTGTCATCACAGTGCTCCATGATACCTTTCATCACAATTGTAGATGACCACTGTCATCACAATGCCCCAGGACATATGTCATCACAATTCGCCATGGTCCTTGTCATCACAGTGCTCCTTGAACCGTGTCATCACAAGGTTCCAGGACACTTGTCATCACAATGATCCATGATCACTTTCATCACAATGCTCCATGAACCATGTCATCTCAGTGCTCCATAGCCTTTGTATTCACAATGCTCCATGGCCCCTGTAATCACAGTGCTCCATGACCCCTTTCATCACAATGCTCCAAGACCGCTCTCATCACAATGCCCCATGACGCCTGCCATCACAAATCTCCAAGGCCTCTCTTACCAAAAAGCTCCATGACCCTTGTCATCACAAAGCTCCATGACCCCTGTCACCACAATGATCCATGACTCCTTTCCTCACATTGCTCCAGTACCCTTTTCATCACAATGCTCCATGCCATTGTCAGCACAATGTTACTTGGACCATTTTATCAAAATGCTCCATCCCCTTTTTATCACAATGCTCCAGATAGCCTATCATTACAATGCTCCATGCCCGTGTCATCACAATGCTCCATGAATATTGTCTTCACAATGCTCCATGGCCCATGTTATCACAATGCTCCATGACCCCTGTCATCACAATTCTCCAAGGCCCCTCTCATCACAATGCTCCACGACACTTGTCATCACATTGCTCCATAACACCTGTCATCACAGTGTTCCCTGCCCATGTCATCACAATGCTCCATGTCCCCTTTAATCACAATGCTCCATGCCTGTTTCCTCACAATGCTCCAGATTTCTTGTCATCCCAATGTTCCATGACCGTGGCATCACAATGCTCCATGGCCCTTTTCATCACAATGCCCCAGAATTCTTGTCATCACAATGTTCCATGACCGTGGCATCACAATGCTCCCTGGCCTTTGTCATCAAAATATTCCATGGACCCTGTCATCACAATGCTCCATGCCCTTGTCATCACAATGCTCCATGGCCCCTGTAATCACAATGCTCCATGCCCTTGTCATCACAATGCTCCAGAACACTTGTCATCATAATACTCCATTCCCGTGTCATCCCATTGCTCAATGACACTTGTCATCAAAATGTTCCTTGGCCTTTGTCATCACAGTGCTCCATGATACCTTTAATCAAAATTCTACATGACCACTGTCATCACAATGCAAGATGACCAATGTCATCACAATGCCCCATGACACGTGTCATCACACTTCGCGTTGGCCCTTGTCACCTCAAGGCTTTATGAACCGTGTCATCACTAGTTTCAAGGACACTTGTCATCACAGTGATCCATGACCACTTTCATCACAATGCTCCATGAACTCTCTTATCTCAATGCTCCATGGCCTTTGAATTCACAATGCTCCAATGTCCCGATAATCGCGTTGCTCCATGAACACTTTCATCACCATGCTCCTTGACCACTGTCACCATAATGCCCCATGACGTCTCTCATCACTGTGCTCCAAGGCCACTCTCATCAAAATGCTCCATGATCTGTGTCAGCACAATATTGCATGACACTTGTCATCACAATGCTCCATGATCCCTGGAATCACAATGATCCCTGCCAATGTCATCACAATGCTCCATGTCTCCTGTAATCACAATGATCCAGGCCCTTGTCATCACAATGTTCGGGTCTGTTTTCATCACCATGCTTCATTCCCGTGTCATCACAATGCTCCATGAAGCTTGTCTTCACAATGCTCCATGGCCCATGTCATCACAGTGCACCATGACCCCTCTCATCACAATTCTCCAAGGCCACTCTCATCACAATGCTTCACGACAATTGTCATCACATTGCTCCATAACACCTGTCATCACAGTGTTCCCTGCCCATGTCATCTCAATGCTCCATGTCCCCTATAATCACAATGCTCCATGCCTTTTTCCTCACGATGCTCCAGAATTCTTGTCATCAAAATGTTCCATGACCGTGGCATCACTATGCTACAATACCCTGGTCATCAATGTTCTCCATGACCTTTGTCATCACAATGCTCTCTGTCGCTTTTCATCACAATTCTCAATGACCACTTTAATCACTATGCTCGCTGACCATTTTCATCACATTTCTCTATTGTCATTACAATTCCCCATGGCCCCTTTCTTCACAATGCTCCATGATGCCTGTCATCACAAAGCTCCATGGCTTTTGTTATCACAATGCTCCAGGACCAGTTTCATCACAATACTCCATCCCCCTTGTCATCACAGTGCACAATGAAACCTTTCATTACAATGCTCCATGACACTTGTCATCACAATACTCCATGGCCTTTATCGTCACAATGCTCCCAGGCACTTTTCATCACGATGCTCCATGAAAACTTTCATCACATTGCTCCATGACCATTGTCATCACAATAGTCCATACCCTTGTCAACACAATGCTGCATAATAGCTGTCATCACAATTCTCCATGACTGCTGTCATCACAATAATCCAGGACAATTTTCATAACAATGCTTCATGCCCCCAGTCATCACAGTGCTCCATGACACCTTTCATCACAATTCCTAGATGATCACTGTCATCACAATGCCCCATGACACCTGTCGTCACAATTCGCTATGACCCTTGTCATCACAATACTCGATGAACCGTGTCATCACAAGGTTCCAGGACACTTGTCATCACAGTGATCCATGACCACTTTCATCACAATGCTCCATGAACTCTGTTATCTCAATGCTCCATGGCCTTTGTATTCACAATGCTCCATTGTCCCGATAATCGAGTTGCTCCATGAACACTTTCATCACAATGCTCCTTGACCACTGTCACCATAATGCCCCATGACGTCTCTCATCACTCTGCTCCAAGGCCACTCTCATTAAAATGCTCCATGATCCGTGTCAGCACAATATGCGATGACACTTGTCATCACAATGCTCCATGTTCCCTGGAATCACAATGATCCCTGCCAATGTCATCACAATGCCCCATGTCTCCTGTAATCACAATGCTCCATGCCCTTGTCATCACAATGCTCCAGGTCTGTTGTCATCACCATGCTTCATGCCCGTGTCATCACAATGCTCCACGAATCTTCTCTTCACAATGATCCATGGCCCATGTTATCCCAATGCTCCATGACCCCTGTCATCACAATACTCCAAGGCCCCTCTCATCACAATGCTCCATGACACTTGTCATCACATTGCTCCATAACACCTGTCATCACAGTGTTCCCTGCCCATGTCATCACAATGCTCCATGTCCCCTATAATCACAATACTCCATGCCATTTTCCTCAAGATGCTCCAGGATTCTTGTCATCACAATGTTCCATGACCGTGGCATCACAATGCTCCCTGGCCTTTTCATCAAAATATTCCATGGACCCTGTCATCACAATGCTCCATGCCCTTGTCATCAAAATGCTCCAGGACACTTTTCATCATAATGGTAATGCCAATGTCATCAAAATGCCCCATGACACCTGGCATCAAATTGCTCCATGGCCTTTGTCATCACAATGTTCCATGGCCCTTCTCATCACAAATCTCCATGCCCTTGTCATCAAAACGCTCCAGAACTCTTTTCATCATAATGCTCCATGCCAATGTCATCAAAATGCCCCATGACACTTGTCATCAAAATGCTCCATGGCCTTTGTCATCACAATGTTCCATGGCCCCTGTCATCACAGTGCTCCATGATACCTTTCATCACAATTGTAGATGACCACTGTCATCACAATGCCCCAGGACATATGTCATCACAATTCGCCATGGTCCTTGTCATCACAGTGCTCCTTGAACCGTGTCATCACAAGGTTCCAGGACACTTGTCATCACAATGATCCATGATCACTTTCATCACAATGCTCCATGAACCATGTCATCTCAGTGCTCCATAGCCTTTGTATTCACAATGCTCCATGGCCCCTGTAATCACAGTGCTCCATGACCCCTTTCATCACAATGCTCCAAGACCGCTCTCATCACAATGCCCCATGACGCCTGCCATCACAAATCTCCAAGGCCTCTCTTACCAAAAAGCTCCATGACCCTTGTCATCACAAAGCTCCATGACCCCTGTCACCACAATGATCCATGACTCCTTTCCTCACATTGCTCCAGTACCCTTTTCATCACAATGCTCCATGCCATTGTCAGCACAATGCTACTTGGACCATTTTATCAAAATGCTCCATCCCCTTTTTATCACAATGCTCCAGATAGCCTATCATTACAATGCTCCATGCCCGTGTCATCACAATGCTCCATGAATATTGTCTTCACAATGCTCCATGGCCCATGTCATCACAATGCTCCATGACCCCTGTCATCACAATTCTCCAAGGCCCCTCTCATCACAATGCTCCACGACACTTGTCATCACATTGCTCCATAACGCCTGTCATCACAGTGTTCCCTGCCCATGTCATCACAATGCTCCATGTCCCCTTTAATCACAATGCTCCATGCCTGTTTCCTCACAATGTTCCAGAATTCTTGTCATCCCAATGTTCCATGACCGTGGCATCACAATGATCCATGGCCCTTGTCATCACAATGCTCCATGTCCCCTTTAATCACAATGCTCCATGTCTTTTTCCTCACGATGCTCCAGAATTCTTGTCATCACAAAGTTCCATAACCGTGGCATCACAATGCTCCATGGCCTTTGTCATCACAATGTTCCATGGGCCCTCTCATCACAAAGCTCCATGCCCTTGTCATCAAAATGCTGCAGAACATTGTCAGCATAATGTTCCATGCCAATGTCATCAAAATGCCCCATGACACGTGTCATCACAATTCGCCATGGCCCTTGCCATCACAATGCTCCCTGACCCGTGTCATCACTGTGGTCCAGGACACTTGTCATCACAATGATCCATGATCACTTTCATCACAATGCTCCATGAAACATATCATCTCACTGCTCCATAGCCTTTGTATTCACAATGCTCCATGGCCCCTGTAATCACAGTGCTCCATGACCCCTTTCAACCCAATGCTCCAAGACCGCTGTCATCACAATGCCCCATGACGCCTGCCATCACAAATCTCCAAGGCCTCTCTTACCAAAAAGCTCCATGACCCCTGTCATCACAAAATTCTCTGCCCATATCATCACAATGCTCCTTGTCACCTTTAATCACAATGCTCCATGCCCTTTCATCACAATGCTCCAGAATTCTTGTCATCGCAATGTTCCTTGACCGTGTCATCACAATGCTCCATGACCCTTGTCATCACAAAGCTCCATGACCCCTGTCATCACAATGATCCATGACTCCTTTCCTCACAGTGCTCCAGTACCCTTTTCATCACAATGCTCCATGCCATTGTCAGCACAATACTCCTTGGACGCTCTCATCAAAATGCTCCGTCCCTTTTTCATCACAATGTTCCAGATAGCCTATCATTACAATGCTCCATGCCCGTGTCATCACAATGCTCCATGCCGTTGTCATCGCAATGCTCCTTGTCACCTTTAATCACAATGCTCCATGCCCTTGTCATCACAATGCTCCAGAACACTTGTCATCATAATACTCCATTCCCGTGTCATCCCATTGCTCAATGACACTTGTCATCAAAAGGTTCCTTGGCCTTTGTCATCACAGTGCTCCATGATACCTTTAATCAAAATTCTACATGACCACTGTCATCAAAATGCAAGATGACCAATGTCATCACAATGCCCCATGACAAGTGTCATCACAATTCGCCTTGGCCCTTGTCATCTCAAGGCTGTATGAACCGTGTCATCACTAGGTTCCAGGACACTTGTCATCACAGTGATCCATGACCACTTTCATCACACTGCTCCATGAACTCTGTTATCTCAATGCTCCATGGCCTTTCTATTCACAATGCTCCATTGTCCCGATAATCGCGTTGCTCCATGAACACTTTCATCACAATGCTCCTTTACCACTGTCACCATAATGCCCCATGACATCTCTCATCACTGTGCTCCAAGGCCACTCTCATCAAAATGCTCCATGATCTGTGTCAGCACAATATGGGATGACACTTTTCATCACAATGCTCCATGATCCCTGGAATCACAATGATCCCTGCCAATGTCATCACAATGCTCCAGGTCTCCTGGAATCACAATGCTCCATGCCCTTGTCATCACAATGCTCCAGGTCTGTTGTCATCACCATGCTTCATGCCCGTGTCATCACAATGCTCCATGAATCTTGTCTTCACAATGCTCCATGGCCCATGTCATCACAATGCTCCATGACCCCTGTCATCACAATTCTCCAAGGCCCCTCTCATCACAATGATCCACGACATTTGTCATCACATTGCTCCATAACACCTGTCATCACAGTGTTCCCTGCCCATGTCATCACAATGCTCCATGTCCCCTATAATCACAATGCTCCATGCCTGTTTCCTCACAATGCTCCAGAATTCTTGTCCTCACACTGTTCCATGGCCCTTGTCATCACAATGTTCCAGAATTCTTGTCATCACAATGTTCCATGACCGTGACATCACAATGCTACATGACCCTGGTCATCACTGTTCTCCATGACCTTTGTCATCACAATGCTCTCTGTCGCTTTTCATCACAATTCTCAATGACCACTTTAATCACTATGCTCGCTGACCATTTTCATCACATTTCTCTATTGTCATTACAATTCCCCATGGCCCCTTTCTTCACAATGCTCCATGATGCCTGTCATCACAAAGCTCCATGGCTTTTGTTATCACAATGCTCCAGGACCAGTTTCATCACAATACTCCATCCCCCTTGTCATCACAGTGCAAAATGAAACCTTTCATTACAATGCTCCATGACACTTGTCATCACAATGCTCCATGGCCTTTGTCATCACAATGTTCCATGGCCCCTGTCATCACAGTGCTCCACGATACCTTTCATCACAATTCTAGATGACCACTGTCATCACAATGCCCCAGGACAGATGTCATCACAATTCGCCATGGTCCTTGTCATCACAGTGCTCCATGAACCGTGTCATCACAATGTTCCAGGACACTTGTCATCACAATGATCCATGATCCCTTTCATCACAATGCTCCATGAACCCTGTCATCTCACTGCTCCATAGCCTTTGTATTCACAATGCTCCATGGCCCCTGTAATCACAGTGCTCCATGACCCTTTTCATCACAATGCTCCAAGACCACTGTCATCACAATGCCCCATGACGCCTGCAATCAGAAATCTCCAAGGCCTCTCTTACCAAAAAGCTCCATGACCCCTGTCATCACAAAGTTCTCTGCCCATATCATCACAATGCTCCTTGTCACCTTTAATCACAATGCTCCATGCCCTTTCATCACAATGCTCCAGAATTCTTGTCATCGCAATGTTCCTTGACCGTGTCATCACAATGCTCCATAACCCTTGTCATCACAAAGCTCCATGACCCCTGTCATCACAATGATCCATGACTCCTTTCCTCACAGTGCTCCAGTACCCTTTTCATCACAATGCTCCATGCCCTTGTCATCACAATGCTCCAGGTCTGTTGTCATCACCATGCTTCATGCCCGTGTCATCACAATGCTCCATGAATCTTGTCTTCACAATGCTACATGTCCCATGTCATCACAATGCACCATTACCCCTGTCATCACAATTCTCCAAGGCCCCTCTCATCACAATGCTCCACGACACTTGTCATCACATTGCTCCATAACACCTGTCATCACAGTGTTCCCTGCCCATGTCATCACAATGCTCCATGTCCCCTTTAATCACAATGCTCCATGCCTGTTTCCTCACAATGCTCCAGATTTCTTGTCATCCCAATGTTCCATGACCGTGGCATCACAATGCTCCATGGCCCTTTTCATCACAATGCTCCAGAATTCTTGTCATCACAATGTTCCATGACCGTGGCATCACAATGCTCCCTGGCCTTTGTCATCAAAATATTCCATGGACCCTGTCATCACAATGCTCCATGCCCTTGTCATCAAAATGCTCCAGGACACTTTTCATCATAATGGTAATGCCAATGTCATCAAAATGCCCCATGACACCTGGCATCAAATTGCTCCATGGCCTTTGTCATCACAATGTTCCATGGCCCTTCTCATCACAAATCTCCATGCCCTTGTCATCAAAACGCTCCAGAACTCTTTTCATCATAATGCTCCATGCCAATGTCATCAAAATGCCCCATGACACTTGTCATCAAAATGCTCCATGGCCTTTGTCATCACAATGTTCCATGGCCCCTGTCATCACAGTGCTCCATGATACCTTTCATCACAATTGTAGATGACCACTGTCATCACAATGCCCCAGGACATATGTCATCACAATTCGCCATGGTCCTTGTCATCACAGTGCTCCTTGAACCGTGTCATCACAAGGTTCCAGGACACTTGTCATCACAATGATCCATGATCACTTTCATCACAATGCTCCATGAACCATGTCATCTCAGTGCTCCATAGCCTTTGTATTCACAATGCTCCATGGCCCCTGTAATCACAGTGCTCCATGACCCCTTTCATCACAATGCTCCAAGACCGCTCTCATCACAATGCCCCATGACGCCTGCCATCACAAATCTCCAAGGCCTCTCTTACCAAAAAGCTCCATGACCCTTGTCATCACAAAGCTCCATGACCCCTGTCACCACAATGATCCATGACTCCTTTCCTCACATTGCTCCAGTACCCTTTTCATCACAATGCTCCATGCCATTGTCAGCACAATGTTACTTGGACCATTTTATCAAAATGCTCCATCCCCTTTTTATCACAATGCTCCAGATAGCCTATCATTACAATGCTCCATGCCCGTGTCATCACAATGCTCCATGAATATTGTCTTCACAATGCTCCATGGCCCATGTCATCACAATGCTCCATGACCCCTGTCATCACAATTCTCCAAGGCCCCTCTCATCACAATGCTCCACGACACTTGTCATCACATTGCTCCATAACACCTGTCATCACAGTGTTCCCTGCCCATGTCATCACAATGCTCCATGTCCCCTTTAATCACAATGCTCCATGCCTGTTTCCTCACAATGCTCCAGATTTCTTGTCATCCCAATGTTCCATGACCGTGGCATCACAATGCTCCATGGCCCTTTTCATCACAATGCCCCAGAATTCTTGTCATCACAATGTTCCATGACCGTGGCATCACAATGCTCCCTGGCCTTTGTCATCAAAATATTCCATGGACCCTGTCATCACAATGCTCCATGCCCTTGTCATCACAATGCTCCATGGCCCCTGTAATCACAATGCTCCATGCCCTTGTCATCACAATGCTCCAGAACACTTGTCATCATAATACTCCATTCCCGTGTCATCCCATTGCTCAATGACACTTGTCATCAAAATGTTCCTTGGCCTTTGTCATCACAGTGCTCCATGATACCTTTAATCAAAATTCTACATGACCACTGTCATCACAATGCAAGATGACCAATGTCATCACAATGCCCCATGACACGTGTCATCACACTTCGCGTTGGCCCTTGTCACCTCAAGGCTTTATGAACCGTGTCATCACTAGTTTCAAGGACACTTGTCATCACAGTGATCCATGACCACTTTCATCACAATGCTCCATGAACTCTCTTATCTCAATGCTCCATGGCCTTTGAATTCACAATGCTCCAATGTCCCGATAATCGCGTTGCTCCATGAACACTTTCATCACCATGCTCCTTGACCACTGTCACCATAATGCCCCATGACGTCTCTCATCACTGTGCTCCAAGGCCACTCTCATCAAAATGCTCCATGATCTGTGTCAGCACAATATTGCATGACACTTGTCATCACAATGCTCCATGATCCCTGGAATCACAATGATCCCTGCCAATGTCATCACAATGCTCCATGTCTCCTGTAATCACAATGATCCAGGCCCTTGTCATCACAATGTTCGGGTCTGTTTTCATCACCATGCTTCATTCCCGTGTCATCACAATGCTCCATGAAGCTTGTCTTCACAATGCTCCATGGCCCATGTCATCACAGTGCACCATGACCCCTCTCATCACAATTCTCCAAGGCCACTCTCATCACAATGCTTCACGACAATTGTCATCACATTGCTCCATAACACCTGTCATCACAGTGTTCCCTGCCCATGTCATCTCAATGCTCCATGTCCCCTATAATCACAATGCTCCATGCCTTTTTCCTCACGATGCTCCAGAATTCTTGTCATCAAAATGTTCCATGACCGTGGCATCACTATGCTACAATACCCTGGTCATCAATGTTCTCCATGACCTTTGTCATCACAATGCTCTCTGTCGCTTTTCATCACAATTCTCAATGACCACTTTAATCACTATGCTCGCTGACCATTTTCATCACATTTCTCTATTGTCATTACAATTCCCCATGGCCCCTTTCTTCACAATGCTCCATGATGCCTGTCATCACAAAGCTCCATGGCTTTTGTTATCACAATGCTCCAGGACCAGTTTCATCACAATACTCCATCCCCCTTGTCATCACAGTGCACAATGAAACCTTTCATTACAATGCTCCATGACACTTGTCATCACAATACTCCATGGCCTTTATCGTCACAATGCTCCCAGGCACTTTTCATCACGATGCTCCATGAAAACTTTCATCACATTGCTCCATGACCATTGTCATCACAATAGTCCATACCCTTGTCAACACAATGCTGCATAATAGCTGTCATCACAATTCTCCATGACTGCTGTCATCACAATAATCCAGGACAATTTTCATAACAATGCTTCATGCCCCCAGTCATCACAGTGCTCCATGACACCTTTCATCACAATTCCTAGATGATCACTGTCATCACAATGCCCCATGACACCTGTCGTCACAATTCGCTATGACCCTTGTCATCACAATACTCGATGAACCGTGTCATCACAAGGTTCCAGGACACTTGTCATCACAGTGATCCATGACCACTTTCATCACAATGCTCCATGAACTCTGTTATCTCAATGCTCCATGGCCTTTGTATTCACAATGCTCCATTGTCCCGATAATCGAGTTGCTCCATGAACACTTTCATCACAATGCTCCTTGACCACTGTCACCATAATGCCCCATGACGTCTCTCATCACTCTGCTCCAAGGCCACTCTCATTAAAATGCTCCATGATCCGTGTCAGCACAATATGCGATGACACTTGTCATCACAATGCTCCATGTTCCCTGGAATCACAATGATCCCTGCCAATGTCATCACAATGCCCCATGTCTCCTGTAATCACAATGCTCCATGCCCTTGTCATCACAATGCTCCAGGTCTGTTGTCATCACCATGCTTCATGCCCGTGTCATCACAATGCTCCACGAATCTTCTCTTCACAATGATCCATGGCCCATGTTATCCCAATGCTCCATGACCCCTGTCATCACAATACTCCAAGGCCCCTCTCATCACAATGCTCCATGACACTTGTCATCACATTGCTCCATAACACCTGTCATCACAGTGTTCCCTGCCCATGTCATCACAATGCTCCATGTCCCCTATAATCACAATACTCCATGCCATTTTCCTCAAGATGCTCCAGGATTCTTGTCATCACAATGTTCCATGACCGTGGCATCACAATGCTCCCTGGCCTTTTCATCAAAATATTCCATGGACCCTGTCATCACAATGCTCCATGCCCTTGTCATCAAAATGCTCCAGGACACTTTTCATCATAATGGTAATGCCAATGTCATCAAAATGCCCCATGACACCTGGCATCAAATTGCTCCATGGCCTTTGTCATCACAATGTTCCATGGCCCTTCTCATCACAAATCTCCATGCCCTTGTCATCAAAACGCTCCAGAACTCTTTTCATCATAATGCTCCATGCCAATGTCATCAAAATGCCCCATGACACTTGTCATCAAAATGCTCCATGGCCTTTGTCATCACAATGTTCCATGGCCCCTGTCATCACAGTGCTCCATGATACCTTTCATCACAATTGTAGATGACCACTGTCATCACAATGCCCCAGGACATATGTCATCACAATTCGCCATGGTCCTTGTCATCACAGTGCTCCTTGAACCGTGTCATCACAAGGTTCCAGGACACTTGTCATCACAATGATCCATGATCACTTTCATCACAATGCTCCATGAACCATGTCATCTCAGTGCTCCATAGCCTTTGTATTCACAATGCTCCATGGCCCCTGTAATCACAGTGCTCCATGACCCCTTTCATCACAATGCTCCAAGACCGCTCTCATCACAATGCCCCATGACGCCTGCCATCACAAATCTCCAAGGCCTCTCTTACCAAAAAGCTCCATGACCCTTGTCATCACAAAGCTCCATGACCCCTGTCACCACAATGATCCATGACTCCTTTCCTCACATTGCTCCAGTACCCTTTTCATCACAATGCTCCATGCCATTGTCAGCACAATGCTACTTGGACCATTTTATCAAAATGCTCCATCCCCTTTTTATCACAATGCTCCAGATAGCCTATCATTACAATGCTCCATGCCCGTGTCATCACAATGCTCCATGAATATTGTCTTCACAATGCTCCATGGCCCATGTCATCACAATGCTCCATGACCCCTGTCATCACAATTCTCCAAGGCCCCTCTCATCACAATGCTCCACGACACTTGTCATCACATTGCTCCATAACGCCTGTCATCACAGTGTTCCCTGCCCATGTCATCACAATGCTCCATGTCCCCTTTAATCACAATGCTCCATGCCTGTTTCCTCACAATGTTCCAGAATTCTTGTCATCCCAATGTTCCATGACCGTGGCATCACAATGATCCATGGCCCTTGTCATCACAATGCTCCATGTCCCCTTTAATCACAATGCTCCATGTCTTTTTCCTCACGATGCTCCAGAATTCTTGTCATCACAAAGTTCCATAACCGTGGCATCACAATGCTCCATGGCCTTTGTCATCACAATGTTCCATGGGCCCTCTCATCACAAAGCTCCATGCCCTTGTCATCAAAATGCTGCAGAACATTGTCAGCATAATGTTCCATGCCAATGTCATCAAAATGCCCCATGACACGTGTCATCACAATTCGCCATGGCCCTTGCCATCACAATGCTCCCTGACCCGTGTCATCACTGTGGTCCAGGACACTTGTCATCACAATGATCCATGATCACTTTCATCACAATGCTCCATGAAACATATCATCTCACTGCTCCATAGCCTTTGTATTCACAATGCTCCATGGCCCCTGTAATCACAGTGCTCCATGACCCCTTTCAACCCAATGCTCCAAGACCGCTGTCATCACAATGCCCCATGACGCCTGCCATCACAAATCTCCAAGGCCTCTCTTACCAAAAAGCTCCATGACCCCTGTCATCACAAAATTCTCTGCCCATATCATCACAATGCTCCTTGTCACCTTTAATCACAATGCTCCATGCCCTTTCATCACAATGCTCCAGAATTCTTGTCATCGCAATGTTCCTTGACCGTGTCATCACAATGCTCCATGACCCTTGTCATCACAAAGCTCCATGACCCCTGTCATCACAATGATCCATGACTCCTTTCCTCACAGTGCTCCAGTACCCTTTTCATCACAATGCTCCATGCCATTGTCAGCACAATACTCCTTGGACGCTCTCATCAAAATGCTCCGTCCCTTTTTCATCACAATGTTCCAGATAGCCTATCATTACAATGCTCCATGCCCGTGTCATCACAATGCTCCATGCCGTTGTCATCGCAATGCTCCTTGTCACCTTTAATCACAATGCTCCATGCCCTTGTCATCACAATGCTCCAGAACACTTGTCATCATAATACTCCATTCCCGTGTCATCCCATTGCTCAATGACACTTGTCATCAAAAGGTTCCTTGGCCTTTGTCATCACAGTGCTCCATGATACCTTTAATCAAAATTCTACATGACCACTGTCATCAAAATGCAAGATGACCAATGTCATCACAATGCCCCATGACAAGTGTCATCACAATTCGCCTTGGCCCTTGTCATCTCAAGGCTGTATGAACCGTGTCATCACTAGGTTCCAGGACACTTGTCATCACAGTGATCCATGACCACTTTCATCACACTGCTCCATGAACTCTGTTATCTCAATGCTCCATGGCCTTTCTATTCACAATGCTCCATTGTCCCGATAATCGCGTTGCTCCATGAACACTTTCATCACAATGCTCCTTTACCACTGTCACCATAATGCCCCATGACATCTCTCATCACTGTGCTCCAAGGCCACTCTCATCAAAATGCTCCATGATCTGTGTCAGCACAATATGGGATGACACTTTTCATCACAATGCTCCATGATCCCTGGAATCACAATGATCCCTGCCAATGTCATCACAATGCTCCAGGTCTCCTGGAATCACAATGCTCCATGCCCTTGTCATCACAATGCTCCAGGTCTGTTGTCATCACCATGCTTCATGCCCGTGTCATCACAATGCTCCATGAATCTTGTCTTCACAATGCTCCATGGCCCATGTCATCACAATGCTCCATGACCCCTGTCATCACAATTCTCCAAGGCCCCTCTCATCACAATGATCCACGACATTTGTCATCACATTGCTCCATAACACCTGTCATCACAGTGTTCCCTGCCCATGTCATCACAATGCTCCATGTCCCCTATAATCACAATGCTCCATGCCTGTTTCCTCACAATGCTCCAGAATTCTTGTCCTCACACTGTTCCATGGCCCTTGTCATCACAATGTTCCAGAATTCTTGTCATCACAATGTTCCATGACCGTGACATCACAATGCTACATGACCCTGGTCATCACTGTTCTCCATGACCTTTGTCATCACAATGCTCTCTGTCGCTTTTCATCACAATTCTCAATGACCACTTTAATCACTATGCTCGCTGACCATTTTCATCACATTTCTCTATTGTCATTACAATTCCCCATGGCCCCTTTCTTCACAATGCTCCATGATGCCTGTCATCACAAAGCTCCATGGCTTTTGTTATCACAATGCTCCAGGACCAGTTTCATCACAATACTCCATCCCCCTTGTCATCACAGTGCAAAATGAAACCTTTCATTACAATGCTCCATGACACTTGTCATCACAATGCTCCATGGCCTTTGTCATCACAATGTTCCATGGCCCCTGTCATCACAGTGCTCCACGATACCTTTCATCACAATTCTAGATGACCACTGTCATCACAATGCCCCAGGACAGATGTCATCACAATTCGCCATGGTCCTTGTCATCACAGTGCTCCATGAACCGTGTCATCACAATGTTCCAGGACACTTGTCATCACAATGATCCATGATCCCTTTCATCACAATGCTCCATGAACCCTGTCATCTCACTGCTCCATAGCCTTTGTATTCACAATGCTCCATGGCCCCTGTAATCACAGTGCTCCATGACCCTTTTCATCACAATGCTCCAAGACCACTGTCATCACAATGCCCCATGACGCCTGCAATCAGAAATCTCCAAGGCCTCTCTTACCAAAAAGCTCCATGACCCCTGTCATCACAAAGTTCTCTGCCCATATCATCACAATGCTCCTTGTCACCTTTAATCACAATGCTCCATGCCCTTTCATCACAATGCTCCAGAATTCTTGTCATCGCAATGTTCCTTGACCGTGTCATCACAATGCTCCATAACCCTTGTCATCACAAAGCTCCATGACCCCTGTCATCACAATGATCCATGACTCCTTTCCTCACAGTGCTCCAGTACCCTTTTCATCACAATGCTCCATGCCCTTGTCATCACAATGCTCCAGGTCTGTTGTCATCACCATGCTTCATGCCCGTGTCATCACAATGCTCCATGAATCTTGTCTTCACAATGCTACATGTCCCATGTCATCACAATGCACCATTACCCCTGTCATCACAATTCTCCAAGGCCCCTCTCATCACAATGCTCCAAGACACTTGTCATCACATTGCTCCATAACACCTGTCATCACAGTGTTCCCTGCCCATGTCATCACAATGCTCCATGTCCCCTTTAATCACAATGCTCCATGCCTGTTTCCTCACAATGCTCCAGATTTCTCGTCATCCCAATGTTCCTAGACCGTGGCATCACAATGCTCCATGGCCCTTTTCATCACAATGCTCCAGAATTCTTGTCATCACAATGTTCCATGACCGTGGCATCACAATGCTCCCTGGCCTTTGTCATCAAAATATTCCATGGACCCTGTCATCACAATGCTCCATGCCCTTGTCATCAAAATGCTCCAGGACACTTTTCATCATAATGGTAATGCCAATGTCATCAAAATGCCCCATGACACCTGGCATCAAATTGCTCCATGGCCTTTGTCATCACAATGTTCCATGGCCCTTCTCATCACAAATCTCCATGCCCTTGTCATCAAAACGCTCCAGAACTCTTTTCATCATAATGCTCCATGCCAATGTCATCAAAATGCCCCATGACACTTGTCATCAAAATGCTCCATGGCCTTTGTCATCACAATGTTCCATGGCCCCTGTCATCACAGTGCTCCATGATACCTTTCATCACAATTGTAGATGACCACTGTCATCACAATGCCCCAGGACATATGTCATCACAATTCGCCATGGTCCTTGTCATCACAGTGCTCCTTGAACCGTGTCATCACAAGGTTCCAGGACACTTGTCATCACAATGATCCATGATCACTTTCATCACAATGCTCCATGAACCATGTCATCTCAGTGCTCCATAGCCTTTGTATTCACAATGCTCCATGGCCCCTGTAATCACAGTGCTCCATGACCCCTTTCAACCCAATGCTCCAAGACCGCTGTCATCACAATGCCCCATGACGCCTGCCATCACAAATCTCCAAGGCCTCTCTTACCAAAAAGCTCCATGACCCCTGTCATCACAAAATTCTCTGCCCATATCATCACAATGCTCCTTGTCACCTTTAATCACAATGCTCCATGCCCTTTCATCACAATGCTCCAGAATTCTTGTCATCGCAATGTTCCTTGACCGTGTCATCACAATGCTCCATGACCCTTGTCATCACAAAGCTCCATGACCCCTGTCATCACAATGATCCATGACTCCTTTCCTCACAGTGCTCCAGTACCCTTTTCATCACAATGCTCCATGCCATTGTCAGCACAATACTCCTTGGACGCTCTCATCAAAATGCTCCGTCCCTTTTTCATCACAATGTTCCAGATAGCCTATCATTACAATGCTCCATGCCCGTGTCATCACAATGCTCCATGCCGTTGTCATCGCAATGCTCCTTGTCACCTTTAATCACAATGCTCCATGCCCTTGTCATCACAATGCTCCAGAACACTTGTCATCATAATACTCCATTCCCGTGTCATCCCATTGCTCAATGACACTTGTCATCAAAAGGTTCCTTGGCCTTTGTCATCACAGTGCTCCATGATACCTTTAATCAAAATTCTACATGACCACTGTCATCAAAATGCAAGATGACCAATGTCATCACAATGCCCCATGACAAGTGTCATCACAATTCGCCTTGGCCCTTGTCATCTCAAGGCTGTATGAACCGTGTCATCACTAGGTTCCAGGACACTTGTCATCACAGTGATCCATGACCACTTTCATCACACTGCTCCATGAACTCTGTTATCTCAATGCTCCATGGCCTTTCTATTCACAATGCTCCATTGTCCCGATAATCGCGTTGCTCCATGAACACTTTCATCACAATGCTCCTTTACCACTGTCACCATAATGCCCCATGACATCTCTCATCACTGTGCTCCAAGGCCACTCTCATCAAAATGCTCCATGATCTGTGTCAGCACAATATGGGATGACACTTTTCATCACAATGCTCCATGATCCCTGGAATCACAATGATCCCTGCCAATGTCATCACAATGCTCCAGGTCTCCTGGAATCACAATGCTCCATGCCCTTGTCATCACAATGCTCCAGGTCTGTTGTCATCACCATGCTTCATGCCCGTGTCATCACAATGCTCCATGAATCTTGTCTTCACAATGCTCCATGGCCCATGTCATCACAATGCTCCATGACCCCTGTCATCACAATTCTCCAAGGCCCCTCTCATCACAATGATCCACGACATTTGTCATCACATTGCTCCATAACACCTGTCATCACAGTGTTCCCTGCCCATGTCATCACAATGCTCCATGTCCCCTATAATCACAATGCTCCATGCCTGTTTCCTCACAATGCTCCAGAATTCTTGTCCTCACACTGTTCCATGGCCCTTGTCATCACAATGTTCCAGAATTCTTGTCATCACAATGTTCCATGACCGTGACATCACAATGCTACATGACCCTGGTCATCACTGTTCTCCATGACCTTTGTCATCACAATGCTCTCTGTCGCTTTTCATCACAATTCTCAATGACCACTTTAATCACTATGCTCGCTGACCATTTTCATCACATTTCTCTATTGTCATTACAATTCCCCATGGCCCCTTTCTTCACAATGCTCCATGATGCCTGTCATCACAAAGCTCCATGGCTTTTGTTATCACAATGCTCCAGGACCAGTTTCATCACAATACTCCATCCCCCTTGTCATCACAGTGCAAAATGAAACCTTTCATTACAATGCTCCATGACACTTGTCATCACAATGCTCCATGGCCTTTGTCATCACAATGTTCCATGGCCCCTGTCATCACAGTGCTCCACGATACCTTTCATCACAATTCTAGATGACCACTGTCATCACAATGCCCCAGGACAGATGTCATCACAATTCGCCATGGTCCTTGTCATCACAGTGCTCCATGAACCGTGTCATCACAATGTTCCAGGACACTTGTCATCACAATGATCCATGATCCCTTTCATCACAATGCTCCATGAACCCTGTCATCTCACTGCTCCATAGCCTTTGTATTCACAATGCTCCATGGCCCCTGTAATCACAGTGCTCCATGACCCTTTTCATCACAATGCTCCAAGACCACTGTCATCACAATGCCCCATGACGCCTGCAATCAGAAATCTCCAAGGCCTCTCTTACCAAAAAGCTCCATGACCCCTGTCATCACAAAGTTCTCTGCCCATATCATCACAATGCTCCTTGTCACCTTTAATCACAATGCTCCATGCCCTTTCATCACAATGCTCCAGAATTCTTGTCATCGCAATGTTCCTTGACCGTGTCATCACAATGCTCCATAACCCTTGTCATCACAAAGCTCCATGACCCCTGTCATCACAATGATCCATGACTCCTTTCCTCACAGTGCTCCAGTACCCTTTTCATCACAATGCTCCATGCCCTTGTCATCACAATGCTCCAGGTCTGTTGTCATCACCATGCTTCATGCCCGTGTCATCACAATGCTCCATGAATCTTGTCTTCACAATGCTACATGTCCCATGTCATCACAATGCACCATTACCCCTGTCATCACAATTCTCCAAGGCCCCTCTCATCACAATGCTCCACGACACTTGTCATCACATTGCTCCATAACACCTGTCATCACAGTGTTCCCTGCCCATGTCATCACAATGCTCCATGTCCCCTTTAATCACAATGCTCCATGCCTGTTTCCTCACAATGCTCCAGATTTCTCGTCATCCCAATGTTCCTAGACCGTGGCATCACAATGCTCCATGGCCCTTTTCATCACAATGCTCCAGAATTCTTCTCATCACAATGTTCCATGACCGTGGCATCACAATGCTCCCTGGCCTTTGTCATCAAAATATTCCATGGACCCTGTCATCACAATGCTCCATGCCCTTGTCATCAAAATGCTCCAGGACACTTTTCATCATAATGGTAATGCCAATGTCATCAAAATGCCCCATGACACCTGGCATCAAATTGCTCCATGGCCTTTGTCATCACAATGTTCCATGGCCCTTCTCATCACAAATCTCCATGCCCTTGTCATCAAAACGCTCCAGAACTCTTTTCATCATAATGCTCCATGCCAATGTCATCAAAATGCCCCATGACACTTGTCATCAAAATGCTCCATGGCCTTTGTCATCACAATGTTCCATGGCCCCTGTCATCACAGTGCTCCATGATACCTTTCATCACAATTGTAGATGACCACTGTCATCACAATGCCCCAGGACATATGTCATCACAATTCGCCATGGTCCTTGTCATCACAGTGCTCCTTGAACCGTGTCATCACAAGGTTCCAGGACACTTGTCATCACAATGATCCATGATCACTTTCATCACAATGCTCCATGAACCATGTCATCTCAGTGCTCCATAGCCTTTGTATTCACAATGCTCCATGGCCCCTGTAATCACAGTGCTCCATGACCCCTTTCATCACAATGCTCCAAGACCGCTCTCATCACAATGCCCCATGACGCCTGCCATCACAAATCTCCAAGGCCTCTCTTACCAAAAAGCTCCATGACCCTTGTCATCACAAAGCTCCATGACCCCTGTCACCACAATGATCCATGACTCCTTTCCTCACATTGCTCCAGTACCCTTTTCATCACAATGCTCCATGCCATTGTCAGCACAATGCT
Source organism: Balaenoptera borealis (assembly GCF_965194805.1). NCBI lineage: Eukaryota > Metazoa > Chordata > Mammalia > Artiodactyla > Balaenopteridae > Balaenoptera > Balaenoptera borealis. The sequence continues at coordinate 101,118 of NW_028122736.1, read as the reverse complement.
ACTTGGACCATTTTATCAAAATGCTCCATCCCCTTTTTATCACAATGCTCCAGATAGCCTATCATTACAATGCTCCATGCCCGTGTCATCACAATGCTCCATGAATATTGTCTTCACAATGCTCCATGGCCCATGTCATCACAATGCTCCATGACCCCTGTCATCACAATTCTCCAAGGCCCCTCTCATCACAATGCTCCACGACACTTGTCATCACATTGCTCCATAACGCCTGTCATCACAGTGTTCCCTGCCCATGTCATCACAATGCTCCATGTCCCCTTTAATCACAATGCTCCATGCCTGTTTCCTCACAATGTTCCAGAATTCTTGTCATCCCAATGTTCCATGACCGTGGCATCACAATGATCCATGGCCCTTGTCATCACAATGCTCCATGTCCCCTTTAATCACAATGCTCCATGTCTTTTTCCTCACGATGCTCCAGAATTCTTGTCATCACAAAGTTCCATAACCGTGGCATCACAATGCTCCATGGCCTTTGTCATCACAATGTTCCATGGGCCCTCTCATCACAAAGCTCCATGCCCTTGTCATCAAAATGCTGCAGAACATTGTCAGCATAATGTTCCATGCCAATGTCATCAAAATGCCCCATGACACGTGTCATCACAATTCTCCATGGCCCTTGCCATCACAATGCTCCCTGACCCGTGTCATCACTGTGGTCCAGGACACTTGTCATCACAATGATCAATGATCACTTTCATCACAATGCTCCATGAAACATATCATCTCACTGCTCCATAGCCTTTGTATTCACAATGCTCCATGGCCCCTGTAATCACAGTGCTCCATGACCCCTTTCAACCCAATGCTCCAAGACCGCTGTCATCACAATGCCCCATGACGCCTGCCGTCACAAATCTCCAAGGCCTCTCTTACCAAAAAGCTCCATGACCCCTGTCATCACAAAATTCTCTGCCCATATCATCACAATGCTCCTTGTCACCTTTAATCACAATGCTCCATGCCCTTTCATCACAATGCTCCAGAATTCTTGTCATCGCAATGTTCCTTGACCGTGTCATCACAATGCTCCATGACCCTTGTCATCACAAAGCTCCATGACCCCTGTCATCACAATGATCCATGACTCCTTTCCTCACAGTGCTCCAGTACCCTTTTCATCACAATGCTCCATGCCATTGTCAGCACAATACTCCTTGGACGCTCTCATCAAAATGCTCCGTCCCTTTTTCATCACAATGTTCCAGATAGCCTATCATTACAATGCTCCATGCCCGTGTCATCACAATGCTCCATGCCGTTGTCATCACAATGCTCCTTGTCACCTTTAATCACAATGCTCCATGCCCTTGTCATCACAATGCTCCAGAACACTTGTCATCATAATACTCCATTCCCGTGTCATCCCATTGCTCAATGACACTTGTCATCAAAAGGTTCCTTGGCCTTTGTCATCACAGTGCTCCATGATACCTTTAATCAAAATTCTACATGACCACTGTCATCAAAATGCAAGATGACCAATGTCATCACAATGCCCCATGACAAGTGTCATCACAATTCGCCTTGGCCCTTGTCATCTCAAGGCTGTATGAACCGTGTCATCACTAGGTTCCAGGACACTTGTCATCACAGTGATCCATGACCACTTTCATCACACTGCTCCATGAACTCTGTTATCTCAATGCTCCATGGCCTTTCTATTCACAATGCTCCATTGTCCCGATAATCGCGTTGCTCCATGAACACTTTCATCACAATGCTCCTTTACCACTGTCACCATAATGCCCCATGACATCTCTCATCACTGTGCTCCAAGGCCACTCTCATCAAAATGCTCCATGATCTGTGTCAGCACAATATGGGATGACACTTTTCATCACAATGCTCCATGATCCCTGGAATCACAATGATCCCTGCCAATGTCATCACAATGCTCCAGGTCTCCTGGAATCACAATGCTCCATGCCCTTGTCATCACAATGCTCCAGGTCTGTTGTCATCACCATGCTTCATGCCCGTGTCATCACAATGCTCCATGAATCTTGTCTTCACAATGCTCCATGGCCCATGTCATCACAATGCTCCATGACCCCTGTCATCACAATTCTCCAAGGCCCCTCTCATCACAATGATCCACGACATTTGTCATCACATTGCTCCATAACACCTGTCATCACAGTGTTCCCTGCCCATGTCATCACAATGCTCCATGTCCCCTATAATCACAATGCTCCATGCCTGTTTCCTCACAATGCTCCAGAATTCTTGTCCTCACACTGTTCCATGGCCCTTGTCATCACAATGTTCCAGAATTCTTGTCATCACAATGTTCCATGACCGTGACATCACAATGCTACATGACCCTGGTCATCACTGTTCTCCATGACCTTTGTCATCACAATGCTCTCTGTCGCTTTTCATCACAATTCTCAATGACCACTTTAATCACTATGCTCGCTGACCATTTTCATCACATTTCTCTATTGTCATTACAATTCCCCATGGCCCCTTTCTTCACAATGCTCCATGATGCCTGTCATCACAAAGCTCCATGGCTTTTGTTATCACAATGCTCCAGGACCAGTTTCATCACAATACTCCATCCCCCTTGTCATCACAGTGCAAAATGAAACCTTTCATTACAATGCTCCATGACACTTGTCATCACAATGCTCCATGGCCTTTGTCATCACAATGTTCCATGGCCCCTGTCATCACAGTGCTCCACGATACCTTTCATCACAATTCTAGATGACCACTGTCATCACAATGCCCCAGGACAGATGTCATCACAATTCGCCATGGTCCTTGTCATCACAGTGCTCCATGAACCGTGTCATCACAATGTTCCAGGACACTTGTCATCACAATGATCCATGATCCCTTTCATCACAATGCTCCATGAACCCTGTCATCTCACTGCTCCATAGCCTTTGTATTCACAATGCTCCATGGCCCCTGTAATCACAGTGCTCCATGACCCTTTTCATCACAATGCTCCAAGACCACTGTCATCACAATTCCCCATGACGCCTGCAATCAGAAATCTCCAAGGCCTCTCTTACCTAAAAGCTCCATGACCCCTGTCATCACAAAGTTCTCTGCCCATATCATCACAATGCTCCTTGTCACCTTTAATCACAATGCTCCATGCCCTTTCATCACAATGCTCCAGAATTCTTGTCATCGCAATGTTCCTTGACCGTGTCATCACAATGCTCCATAACCCTTGTCATCACAAAGCTCCATGACCCCTGTCATCACAATGATCCATGACTCCTTTCCTCACAGTGCTCCAGTACCCTTTGCATCACAATGCTCCATGCCCTTGTCATCACAATGCTCCAGGTCTGTTGTCATCACCATGCTTCATGCCCGTGTCATCACAATGCTCCATGAATCTTGTCTTCACAATGCTCCATGTCCCATGTCATCACAATGCACCATGACCCCTGTCATCACAATTCTCCAAGGCCCCTCTCATCACAATGCTCCACGACACTTGTCATCACATTGCTCCATAACACCTGTCATCACAGTGTTCCCTGCCCATGTCATCACAATGCTCCATGTCCCCTTTAATCACAATGCTCCATGCCTGTTTCCTCACAATGCTCCAGATTTCTTGTCATCCCAATGTTCCATGACCGTGGCATCACAATGCTCCATGGCCCTTTTCATCACAATGCTCCAGAATTCTTGTCATCACAATGTTCCATGACCGTGGCATCACAATGCTCCCTGGCCTTTGTCATCAAAATATTCCATGGACCCTGTCATCACAATGCTCCATGCCCTTGTCATCAAAATGCTCCAGGACACTTTTCATCATAATGGTAATGCCAATGTCATCAAAATGCCCCATGACACCTGGCATCAAATTGCTCCATGGCCTTTGTCATCACAATGTTCCATGGCCCTTCTCATCACAAATCTCCATGCCCTTGTCATCAAAACGCTCCAGAACTCTTTTCATCATAATGCTCCATGCCAATGTCATCAAAATGCCCCATGACACTTGTCATCAAAATGCTCCATGGCCTTTGTCATCACAATGTTCCATGGCCCCTGTCATCACAGTGCTCCATGATACCTTTCATCACAATTGTAGATGACCACTGTCATCACAATGCCCCAGGACATATGTCATCACAATTCGCCATGGTCCTTGTCATCACAGTGCTCCTTGAACCGTGTCATCACAAGGTTCCAGGACACTTGTCATCACAATGATCCATGATCACTTTCATCACAATGCTCCATGAACCATGTCATCTCAGTGCTCCATAGCCTTTGTATTCACAATGCTCCATGGCCCCTGTAATCACAGTGCTCCATGACCCCTTTCATCACAGTGCTCCAAGACCGCTCTCATCACAATGCCCCATGACGCCTGCCATCACAAATCTCCAAGGCCTCTCTTACCAAAAAGCTCCATGACCCTTGTCATCACAAAGCTCCATGACCCCTGTCACCACAATGATCCATGACTCCTTTCCTCACATTGCTCCAGTACCCTTTTCATCACAATGCTCCATGCCATTGTCAGCACAATGCTACTTGGACCATTTTATCAAAATGCTCCATCCCCTTTTTATCACAATGCTCCAGATAGCCTATCATTACAATGCTCCATGCCCGTGTCATCACAATGCTCCATGAATATTGTCTTCACAATGCTCCATGGCCCATGTCATCACAATGCTCCATGACCCCTGTCATCACAATTCTCCAAGGCCCCTCTCATCACAATGCTCCACGACACTTGTCATCACATTGCTCCATAACACCTGTCATCACAGTGTTCCCTGCCCATGTCATCACAATGCTCCATGTCCCCTTTAATCACAATGCTCCATGCCTGTTTCCTCACAATGCTCCAGATTTCTTGTCATCCCAATGTTCCATGACCGTGGCATCACAATGCTCCATGGCCCTTTTCATCACAATGCCCCAGAATTCTTGTCATCACAATGTTCCATGACCGTGGCATCACAATGCTCCCTGGCCTTTGTCATCAAAATATTCCATGGACCCTGTCATCACAATGCTCCATGCCCTTGTCATCACAATGCTCCATGGCCCCTGTAATCACAATGCTCCATGCCCTTGTCATCACAATGCTCCAGAACACTTGTCATCATAATACTCCATTCCCGTGTCATCCCATTGCTCAATGACACTTGTCATCAAAATGTTCCTTGGCCTTTGTCATCACAGTGCTCCATGATACCTTTAATCAAAATTCTACATGACCACTGTCATCACAATGCAAGATGACCAATGTCATCACAATGCCCCATGACACGTGTCATCACACTTCGCGTTGGCCCTTGTCACCTCAAGGCTTTATGAACCGTGTCATCACTAGTTTCAAGGACACTTGTCATCACAGTGATCCATGACCACTTTCATCACAATGCTCCATGAACTCTCTTATCTCAATGCTCCATGGCCTTTGAATTCACAATGCTCCAATGTCCCGATAATCGCGTTGCTCCATGAACACTTTCATCACCATGCTCCTTGACCACTGTCACCATAATGCCCCATGACGTCTCTCATCACTGTGCTCCAAGGCCACTCTCATCAAAATGCTCCATGATCTGTGTCAGCACAATATTGCATGACACTTGTCATCACAATGCTCCATGATCCCTGGAATCACAATGATCCCTGCCAATGTCATCACAATGCTCCATGTCTCCTGTAATCACAATGATCCAGGCCCTTGTCATCACAATGTTCGGGTCTGTTTTCATCACCATGCTTCATTCCCGTGTCATCACAATGCTCCATGAAGCTTGTCTTCACAATGCTCCATGGCCCATGTCATCACAGTGCACCATGACCCCTCTCATCACAATTCTCCAAGGCCACTCTCATCACAATGCTTCACGACAATTGTCATCACATTGCTCCATAACACCTGTCATCACAGTGTTCCCTGCCCATGTCATCTCAATGCTCCATGTCCCCTATAATCACAATGCTCCATGCCTTTTTCCTCACGATTCTCCAGAATTCTTGTCATCAAAATGTTCCATGACCGTGGCATCACTATGCTACAATACCCTGGTCATCAATGTTCTCCATGACCTTTGTCATCACAATGCTCTCTGTCGCTTTTCATCACAATTCTCAATGACCACTTTAATCACTATGCTCGCTGACCATTTTCATCACATTTCTCTATTGTCATTACAATTCCCCATGGCCCCTTTCTTCACAATGCTCCATGATGCCTGTCATCACAAAGCTCCATGGCTTTTGTTATCACAATGCTCCAGGACCAGTTTCATCACAATACTCCATCCCCCTTGTCATCACAGTGCACAATGAAACCTTTCATTACAATGCTCCATGACACTTGTCATCACAATACTCCATGGCCTTTATCGTCACAATGCTCCCAGGCACTTTTCATCACGATGCTCCATGAAAACTTTCATCACATTGCTCCATGACCATTGTCATCACAATAGTCCATACCCTTGTCAACACAATGCTGCATAATAGCTGTCATCACAATACTCCATGACTGCTGTCATCACAATAATCCAGGACAATTTTCATAACAATGCTTCATGCCCCCAGTCATCACAGTGCTCCATGACACCTTTCATCACAATTCCTAGATGATCACTGTCATCACAATGCCCCATGACACCTGTCGTCACAATTCGCTATGACCCTTGTCATCACAATACTCGATGAACCGTGTCATCACAAGGTTCCAGGACACTTGTCATCACAGTGATCCATGACCACTTTCATCACAATGCTCCATGAACTCTGTTATCTCAATGCTCCATGGCCTTTGTATTCACAATGCTCCATTGTCCCGATAATCGAGTTGTTCCATGAACACTTTCATCACAATGCTCCTTGACCACTGTCACCATAATGCCCCATGACGTCTCTCATCACTCTGCTCCAAGGCCACTCTCATTAAAATGCTCCATGATCCGTGTCAGCACAATATGCGATGACACTTGTCATCACAATGCTCCATGTTCCCTGGAATCACAATGATCCCTGCCAATGTCATCACAATGCCCCATGTCTCCTGTAATCACAATGCTCCATGCCCTTGTCATCACAATGCTCCAGGTCTGTTGTCATCACCATGCTTCATGCCCGTGTCATCACAATGCTCCACGAATCTTCTCTTCACAATGATCCATGGCCCACGTTATCCCAATGCTCCATGACCCCTGTCATCACAATACTCCAAGGCCCCTCTCATCACAATGCTCCATGACACTTGTCATCACATTGCTCCATAACACCTGTCATCACAGTGTTCCCTGCCCATGTCATCACAATGCTCCATGTCCCCTATAATCACAATACTCCATGCCATTTTCCTCAAGATGCTCCAGGATTCTTGTCATCACAATGTTCCATGACCGTGGCATCACAATGCTCCCTGGCCTTTTCATCAAAATATTCCATGGACCCTGTCATCACAATGCTCCATGCCCTTGTCATCAAAATGCTCCAGGACACTTTTCATCATAATGGTAATGCCAATGTCATCAAAATGCCCCATGACACCTGGCATCAAATTGCTCCATGGCCTTTGTCATCACAATGTTCCATGGCCCTTCTCATCACAAATCTCCATGCCCTTGTCATCAAAACGCTCCAGAACTCTTTTCATCATAATGCTCCATGCCAATGTCATCAAAATGCCCCATGACACTTGTCATCAAAATGCTCCATGGCCTTTGTCATCACAATGTTCCATGGCCCCTGTCATCACAGTGCTCCATGATACCTTTCATCACAATTGTAGATGACCACTGTCATCACAATGCTCCAGGACATATGTCATCACAATTCGCCATGGTCCTTGTCATCACAGTGCTCCTTGAACCGTGTCATCACAAGGTTCCAGGACACTTGTCATCACAATGATCCATGATCACTTTCATCACAATGCTCCATGAACCATGTCATCTCAGTGCTCCATAGCCTTTGTATTCACAATGCTCCATGGCCCCTGTAATCACAGTGCTCCATGACCCCTTTCATCACAGTGCTCCAAGACCGCTCTCATCACAATGCCCCATGACGCCTGCCATCACAAATCTCCAAGGCCTCTCTTACCAAAAAGCTCCATGACCCTTGTCATCACAAAGCTCCATGACCCCTGTCACCACAATGATCCATGACTCCTTTCCTCACATTGCTCCAGTACCCTTTTCATCACAATGCTCCATGCCATTGTCAGCACAATGCTACTTGGACCATTTTATCAAAATGCTCCATCCCCTTTTTATCACAATGCTCCAGATAGCCTATCATTACAATGCTCCATGCCCGTGTCATCACAATGCTCCATGAATATTGTCTTCACAATGCTCCATGGCCCATGTCATCACAATGCTCCATGACCCCTGTCATCACAATTCTCCAAGGCCCCTCTCATCACAATGCTCCACGACACTTGTTATCACATTGCTCCATAACACCTGTCATCACAGTGTTCCCTGCCCATGTCATCACAATGCTCCATGTCCCCTTTAATCACAATGCTCCATGCCTGTTTCCTCACAATGCTCCAGATTTCTTGTCATCCCAATGTTCCATGACCGTGGCATCACAATGCTCCATGGCCCTTTTCATCACAATGCCCCAGAATTCTTGTCATCACAATGTTCCATGACCGTGGCATCACAATGCTCCCTGGCCTTTGTCATCAAAATATTCCATGGACCCTGTCATCACAATGCTCCATGCCCTTGTCATCACAATGCTCCATGGCCCCTGTAATCACAATGCTCCATGCCCTTGTCATCACAATGCTCCAGAACACTTGTCATCATAATACTCCATTCCCGTGTCATCCCATTGCTCAATGACACTTGTCATCAAAATGTTCCTTGGCCTTTGTCATCACAGTGCTCCATGATACCTTTAATCAAAATTCTACATGACCACTGTCATCACAATGCAAGATGACCAATGTCATCACAATGCCCCATGACACGTGTCATCACACTTCGCGTTGGCCCTTGTCACCTCAAGGCTTTATGAACCGTGTCATCACTAGTTTCAAGGACACTTGTCATCACAGTGATCCATGACCACTTTCATCACAATGCTCCATGAACTCTCTTATCTCAATGCTCCATGGCCTTTGAATTCACAATGCTCCAATGTCCCGATAATCGCGTTGCTCCATGAACACTTTCATCACCATGCTCCTTGACCACTGTCACCATAATGCCCCATGACGTCTCTCATCACTGTGCTCCAAGGCCACTCTCATCAAAATGCTCCATGATCTGTGTCAGCACAATATTGCATGACACTTGTCATCACAATGCTCCATGATCCCTGGAATCACAATGATCCCTGCCAATGTCATCACAATGCTCCATGTCTCCTGTAATCACAATGATCCAGGCCCTTGTCATCACAATGTTCGGGTCTGTTTTCATCACCATGCTTCATTCCCGTGTCATCACAATGCTCCATGAAGCTTGTCTTCACAATGCTCCATGGCCCATGTCATCACAGTGCACCATGACCCCTCTCATCACAATTCTCCAAGGCCACTCTCATCACAATGCTTCACGACAATTGTCATCACATTGCTCCATAACACCTGTCATCACAGTGTTCCCTGCCCATGTCATCTCAATGCTCCATGTCCCCTATAATCACAATGCTCCATGCCTTTTTCCTCACGATGCTCCAGAATTCTTGTCATCAAAATGTTCCATGACCGTGGCATCACTATGCTACAATACCCTGGTCATCAATGTTCTCCATGACCTTTGTCATCACAATGCTCTATGTCGCTTTTCATCACAATTCTCAATGACCACTTTAATCACTATGCTCGCTGACCATTTTCATCACATGTCTCTATTGTCATTACAATTCCCCATGGCCCCTTTCTTCACAATGCTCCATGATGCCTGTCATCACAAAGCTCCATGGCTTTTGTTATCACAATGCTCCAGGACCAGTTTCATCACAATACTCCATCCCCCTTGTCATCACAGTGCACAATGAAACCTTTCATTACAATGCTCCATGACACTTGTCATCACAATACTCCATGGCCTTTATCGTCACAATGCTCCCAGGCACTTTTCATCACGATGCTCCATGAAAACTTTCATCACATTGCTCCATGACCATTGTCATCACAATAGTCCATACCCTTGTCAACACAATGCTGCATAATAGCTGTCATCACAATACTCCATGACTGCTGTCATCACAATAATCCAGGACAATTTTCATAACAATGCTTCATGCCCCCAGTCATCACAGTGCTCCATGACACCTTTCATCACAATTCCTAGATGATCACTGTCATCACAATGCCCCATGACACCTGTCGTCACAATTCGCTATGACCCTTGTCATCACAATACTCGATGAACCGTGTCATCACAAGGTTCCAGGACACTTGTCATCACAGTGATCCATGACCACTTTCATCACAATGCTCCATGAACTCTGTTATCTCAATGCTCCATGGCCTTTGTATTCACAATGCTCCATTGTCCCGATAATCGAGTTGCTCCATGAACACTTTCATCACAATGCTCCTTGACCACTGTCACCATAATGCCCCATGACGTCTCTCATCACTCTGCTCCAAGGCCACTCTCATTAAAATGCTCCATGATCCGTGTCAGCACAATATGCGATGACACTTGTCATCACAATGCTCCATGTTCCCTGGAATCACAATGATCCCTGCCAATGTCATCACAATGCCCCATGTCTCCTGTAATCACAATGCTCCATGCCCTTGTCATCACAATGCTCCAGGTCTGTTGTCATCACCATGCTTCATGCCCGTGTCATCACAATGCTCCACGAATCTTCTCTTCACAATGATCCAATGCCCATGTTATCCCAATGCTCCATGACCCCTGTCATCACAATACTCCAAGGCCCCTCTCATCACAATGCTCCATGACACTTGTCATCACATTGCTCCATAACACCTGTCATCACAGTGTTCCCTGCCCATGTCATCACAATGCTCCATGTCCCCTATAATCACAATACTCCATGCCATTTTCCTCAAGATGCTCCAGGATTCTTGTCATCACAATGTTCCATGACCGTGGCATCACAATGCTCCCTGGCCTTTTCATCAAAATATTCCATGGACCCTGTCATCACAATGCTCCATGCCCTTGTCATCAAAATGCTCCAGGACACTTTTCATCATAATGGTAATGCCAATGTCATCAAAATGCCCCATGACACCTGGCATCAAATTGCTCCATGGCCTTTGTCATCACAATGTTCCATGGCCCTTCTCATCACAAATCTCCATGCCCTTGTCATCAAAACGCTCCAGAACTCTTTTCATCATAATGCTCCATGCCAATGTCATCAAAATGCCCCATGACACTTGTCATCAAAATGCTCCATGGCCTTTGTCATCACAATGTTCCATGGCCCCTGTCATCACAGTGCTCCATGATACCTTTCATCACAATTGTAGATGACCACTGTCATCACAATGCCCCAGGACATATGTCATCACAATTCGCCATGGTCCTTGTCATCACAGTGCTCCTTGAACCGTGTCATCACAAGGTTCCAGGACACTTGTCATCACAATGATCCATGATCACTTTCATCACAATGCTCCATGAACCATGTCATCTCAGTGCTCCATAGCCTTTGTATTCACAATGCTCCATGGCCCCTGTAATCACAGTGCTCCATGACCCCTTTCATCACAATGCTCCAAGACCGCTCTCATCACAATGCCCCATGACGCCTGCCATCACAAATCTCCAAGGCCTCTCTTACCAAAAAGCTCCATGACCCTTGTCATCACAAAGCTCCATGACCCCTGTCACCACAATGATCCATGACTCCTTTCCTCACATTGCTCCAGTACCCTTTTCATCACAATGCTCCATGCCATTGTCAGCACAATGCTACTTGGACCATTTTATCAAAATGCTCCATCCCCTTTTTATCACAATGCTCCAGATAGCCTATCATTACAATGCTCCATGCCCGTGTCATCACAATGCTCCATGAATATTGTCTTCACAATGCTCCATGGCCCATGTCATCACAATGCTCCATGACCCCTGTCATCACAATTCTCCAAGGCCCCTCTCATCACAATGCTCCACGACACTTGTCATCACATTGCTCCATAACGCCTGTCATCACAGTGTTCCCTGCCCATGTCATCACAATGCTCCATGTCCCCTTTAATCACAATGCTCCATGCCTGTTTCCTCACAATGTTCCAGAATTCTTGTCATCCCAATGTTCCATGACCGTGGCATCACAATGATCCATGGCCCTTGTCATCACAATGCTCCATGTCCCCTTTAATCACAATGCTCCATGTCTTTTTCCTCACGATGCTCCAGAATTCTTGTCATCACAAAGTTCCATAACCGTGGCATCACAATGCTCCATGGCCTTTGTCATCACAATGTTCCATGGGCCCTCTCATCACAAAGCTCCATGCCCTTGTCATCAAAATGCTGCAGAACATTGTCAGCATAATGTTCCATGCCAATGTCATCAAAATGCCCCATGACACGTGTCATCACAATTCTCCATGGCCCTTGCCATCACAATGCTCCCTGACCCGTGTCATCACTGTGGTCCAGGACACTTGTCATCACAATGATCCATGATCACTTTCATCACAATGCTCCATGAAACATATCATCTCACTGCTCCATAGCCTTTGTATTCACAATGCTCCATGGCCCCTGTAATCACAGTGCTCCATGACCCCTTTCAACCCAATGCTCCAAGACCGCTGTCATCACAATGCCCCATGACGCCTGCCGTCACAAATCTCCAAGGCCTCTCTTACCAAAAAGCTCCATGACCCCTGTCATCACAAAATTCTCTGCCCATATCATCACAATGCTCCTTGTCACCTTTAATCACAATGCTCCATGCCCTTTCATCACAATGCTCCAGAATTCTTGTCATCGCAATGTTCCTTGACCGTGTCATCACAATGCTCCATGACCCTTGTCATCACAAAGCTCCATGACCCCTGTCATCACAATGATCCATGACTCCTTTCCTCACAGTGCTCCAGTACCCTTTTCATCACAATGCTCCATGCCATTGTCAGCACAATACTCCTTGGACGCTCTCATCAAAATGCTCCGTCCCTTTTTCATCACAATGTTCCAGATAGCCTATCATTACAATGCTCCATGCCCGTGTCATCACAATGCTCCATGCCGTTGTCATCGCAATGCTCCTTGTCACCTTTAATCACAATGCTCCATGCCCTTGTCATCACAATGCTCCAGAACACTTGTCATCATAATACTCCATTCCCGTGTCATCCCATTGCTCAATGACACTTGTCATCAAAAGGTTCCTTGGCCTTTGTCATCACAGTGCTCCATGATACCTTTAATCAAAATTCTACATGACCACTGTCATCAAAATGCAAGATGACCAATGTCATCACAATGCCCCATGACAAGTGTCATCACAATTCGCCTTGGCCCTTGTCATCTCAAGGCTGTATGAACCGTGTCATCACTAGGTTCCAGGACACTTGTCATCACAGTGATCCATGACCACTTTCATCACACTGCTCCATGAACTCTGTTATCTCAATGCTCCATGGCCTTTCTATTCACAATGCTCCATTGTCCCGATAATCGCGTTGCTCCATGAACACTTTCATCACAATGCTCCTTTACCACTGTCACCATAATGCCCCATGACATCTCTCATCACTGTGCTCCAAGGCCACTCTCATCAAAATGCTCCATGATCTGTGTCAGCACAATATGGGATGACACTTTTCATCACAATGCTCCATGATCCCTGGAATCACAATGATCCCTGCCAATGTCATCACAATGCTCCAGGTCTCCTGGAATCACAATGCTCCATGCCCTTGTCATCACAATGCTCCAGGTCTGTTGTCATCACCATGCTTCATGCCCGTGTCATCACAATGCTCCATGAATCTTGTCTTCACAATGCTCCATGGCCCATGTCATCACAATGCTCCATGACCCCTGTCATCACAATTCTCCAAGGCCCCTCTCATCACAATGATCCACGACATTTGTCATCACATTGCTCCATAACACCTGTCATCACAGTGTTCCCTGCCCATGTCATCACAATGCTCCATGTCCCCTATAATCACAATGCTCCATGCCTGTTTCCTCACAATGCTCCAGAATTCTTGTCCTCACACTGTTCCATGGCCCTTGTCATCACAATGTTCCAGAATTCTTGTCATCACAATGTTCCATGACCGTGACATCACAATGCTACATGACCCTGGTCATCACTGTTCTCCATGACTTTTGTCATCACAATGCTCTCTGTCGCTTTTCATCACAATTCTCAATGACCACTTTAATCACTATGCTCGCTGACCATTTTCATCACATTTCTCTATTGTCATTACAATTCCCCATGGCCCCTTTCTTCACAATGCTCCATGATGCCTGTCATCACAAAGCTCCATGGCTTTTGTTATCACAATGCTCCAGGACCAGTTTCATCACAATACTCCATCCCCCTTGTCATCACAGTGCAAAATGAAACCTTTCATTACAATGCTCCATGACACTTGTCATCACAATGCTCCATGGCCTTTGTCATCACAATGTTCCATGGCCCCTGTCATCACAGTGCTCCACGATACCTTTCATCACAATTCTAGATGACCACTGTCATCACAATGCCCCAGGACAGATGTCATCACAATTCGCCATGGTCCTTGTCATCACAGTGCTCCATGAACCGTGTCATCACAATGTTCCAGGACACTTGTCATCACAATGATCCATGATCCCTTTCATCACAATGCTCCATGAACCCTGTCATCTCACTGCTCCATAGCCTTTGTATTCACAATGCTCCATGGCCCCTGTAATCACAGTGCTCCATGACCCTTTTCATCACAATGCTCCAAGACCACTGTCATCACAATGCCCCATGACGCCTGCAATCAGAAATCTCCAAGGCCTCTCTTACCAAAAAGCTCCATGACCCCTGTCATCACAAAGTTCTCTGCCCATATCATCACAATGCTCCTTGTCACCTTTAATCACAATGCTCCATGCCCTTTCATCACAATGCTCCAGAATTCTTGTCATCGCAATGTTCCTTGACCGTGTCATCACAATGCTCCATAACCCTTGTCATCACAAAGCTCCATGACCCCTGTCATCACAATGATCCATGACTCCTTTCCTCACAGTGCTCCAGTACCCTTTGCATCACAATGCTCCATGCCCTTGTCATCACAATGCTCCAGGTCTGTTGTCATCACCATGCTTCATGCCCGTGTCATCACAATGCTCCATGAATCTTGTCTTCACAATGCTACATGTCCCATGTCATCACAATGCACCATGACCCCTGTCATCACAATTCTCCAAGGCCCCTCTCATCACAATGCTCCACGACACTTGTCATCACATTGCTCCATAACACCTGTCATCACAGTGTTCCCTGCCCATGTCATCACAATGCTCCATGTCCCCTTTAATCACAATGCTCCATGCCTGTTTCCTCACAATGCTCCAGATTTCTCGTCATCCCAATGTTCCTAGACCGTGGCATCACAATGCTCCATGGCCCTTTTCATCACAATGCTCCAGAATTCTTGTCATCACAATGTTCCATGACCGTGGCATCACAATGCTCCCTGGCCTTTGTCATCAAAATATTCCATGGACCCTGTCATCACAATGCTCCATGCCCTTGTCATCAAAATGCTCCAGGACACTTTTCATCATAATGGTAATGCCAATGTCATCAAAATGCCCCATGACACCTGGCATCAAATTGCTCCATGGCCTTTGTCATCACAATGTTCCATGGCCCTTCTCATCACAAATCTCCATGCCCTTGTCATCAAAACGCTCCAGAACTCTTTTCATCATAATGCTCCATGCCAATGTCATCAAAATGCCCCATGACACTTGTCATCAAAATGCTCCATGGCCTTTGTCATCACAATGTTCCATGGCCCCTGTCATCACAGTGCTCCATGATACCTTTCATCACAATTGTAGATGACCACTGTCATCACAATGCCCCAGGACATATGTCATCACAATTCGCCATGGTCCTTGTCATCACAGTGCTCCTTGAACCGTGTCATCACAAGGTTCCAGGACACTTGTCATCACAATGATCCATGATCACTTTCATCACAATGCTCCATGAACCATGTCATCTCAGTGCTCCATAGCCTTTGTATTCACAATGCTCCATGGCCCCTGTAATCACAGTGCTCCATGACCCCTTTCATCACAATGCTCCAAGACCGCTCTCATCACAATGCCCCATGACGCCTGCCATCACAAATCTCCAAGGCCTCTCTTACCAAAAAGCTCCATGACCCTTGTCATCACAAAGCTCCATGACCCCTGTCACCACAATGATCCATGACTCCTTTCCTCACATTGCTCCAGTACCCTTTTCATCACAATGCTCCATGCCATTGTCAGCACAATGCTACTTGGACCATTTTATCAAAATGCTCCATCCCCTTTTTATCACAATGCTCCAGATAGCCTATCATTACAATGCTCCATGCCCGTGTCATCACAATGCTCCATGAATATTGTCTTCACAATGCTCCATGGCCCATGTCATCACAATGCTCCATGACCCCTGTCATCACAATTCTCCAAGGCCCCTCTCATCACAATGCTCCACGACACTTGTCATCACATTGCTCCATAACGCCTGTCATCACAGTGTTCCCTGCCCATGTCATCACAATGCTCCATGTCCCCTTTAATCACAATGCTCCATGCCTGTTTCCTCACAATGTTCCAGAATTCTTGTCATCCCAATGTTCCATGACCGTGGCATCACAATGA
Organism: Balaenoptera borealis; assembly: GCF_965194805.1. NCBI lineage: Eukaryota > Metazoa > Chordata > Mammalia > Artiodactyla > Balaenopteridae > Balaenoptera > Balaenoptera borealis. The sequence continues at coordinate 84,265 of NW_028122736.1, read as the reverse complement.
TCCATGGCCCTTGTCATCACAATGCTCCATGTCCCCTTTAATCACAATGCTCCATGTCTTTTTCCTCACGATGCTCCAGAATTCTTGTCATCACAAAGTTCCATAACCGTGGCATCACAATGCTCCATGGCCTTTGTCATCACAATGTTCCATGGGCCCTCTCATCACAAAGCTCCATGCCCTTGTCATCAAAATGCTGCAGAACATTGTCAGCATAATGTTCCATGCCAATGTCATCAAAATGCCCCATGACACGTGTCATCACAATTCGCCATGGTCCTTGCCATCACAATGCTCCCTGACCCGTGTCATCACTGTGGTCCAGGACACTTGTCATCACAATGATCCATGATCACTTTCATCACAATGCTCCATGAAACATATCATCTCACTGCTCCATAGCCTTTGTATTCACAATGCTCCATGGCCCCTGTAATCACAGTGCTCCATGACCCCTTTCAACCCAATGCTCCAAGACCGCTGTCATCACAATGCCCCATGACGCCTGCCGTCACAAATCTCCAAGGCCTCTCTTACCAAAAAGCTCCATGACCCCTGTCATCACAAAATTCTCTGCCCATATCATCACAATGCTCCTTGTCACCTTTAATCACAATGCTCCATGCCCTTTCATCACAATGCTCCAGAATCCTTGTCATCGCAATGTTCCTTGACCGTGTCATCACAATGCTCCATGACCCTTGTCATCACAAAGCTCCATGACCCCTGTCATCACAATGATCCATGACTCCTTTCCTCACAGTGCTCCAGTACCCTTTTCATCACAATGCTCCATGCCATTGTCAGCACAATACTCCTTGGACGCTCTCATCAAAATGCTCCGTCCCTTTTTCATCACAATGTTCCAGATAGCCTATCATTACAATGCTCCATGCCCGTGTCATCACAATGCTCCATGCCGTTGTCATCACAATGCTCCTTGTCACCTTTAATCACAATGCTCCATGCCCTTGTCATCACAATGCTCCAGAACACTTGTCATCATAATACTCCATTCCCGTGTCATCCCATTGCTCAATGACACTTGTCATCAAAAGGTTCCTTGGCCTTTGTCATCACAGTGCTCCATGATACCTTTAATCAAAATTCTACATGACCACTGTCATCAAAATGCAAGATGACCAATGTCATCACAATGCCCCATGACAAGTGTCATCACAATTCGCCTTGGCCCTTGTCATCTCAAGGCTGTATGAACCGTGTCATCACTAGGTTCCAGGACACTTGTCATCACAGTGATCCATGACCACTTTCATCACACTGCTCCATGAACTCTGTTATCTCAATGCTCCATGGCCTTTCTATTCACAATGCTCCATTGTCCCGATAATCGCGTTGCTCCATGAACACTTTCATCACAATGCTCCTTTACCACTGTCACCATAATGCCCCATGACATCTCTCATCACTGTGCTCCAAGGCCACTCTCATCAAAATGCTCCATGATCTGTGTCAGCACAATATGGGATGACACTTTTCATCACAATGCTCCATGATCCCTGGAATCACAATGATCCCTGCCAATGTCATCACAATGCTCCAGGTCTCCTGGAATCACAATGCTCCATGCCCTTGTCATCACAATGCTCCAGGTCTGTTGTCATCACCATGCTTCATGCCCGTGTCATCACAATGCTCCATGAATCTTCTCTTCACAATGCTCCATGGCCCATGTCATCACAATGCTCCATGACCCCTGTCATCACAATTCTCCAAGGCCCCTCTCATCACAATGATCCACGACATTTGTCATCACATTGCTCCATAACACCTGTCATCACAGTGTTCCCTGCCCATGTCATCACAATGCTCCATGTCCCCTATAATCACAATGCTCCATGCCTGTTTCCTCACAATGCTCCAGAATTCTTGTCCTCACACTGTTCCATGGCCCTTGTCATCACAATGTTCCAGAATTCTTGTCATCACAATGTTCCATGACCGTGACATCACAATGCTACATGACCCTGGTCATCACTGTTCTCCATGACCTTTGTCATCACAATGCTCTCTGTCGCTTTTCATCACAATTCTCAATGACCACTTTAATCACTATGCTCGCTGACCATTTTCATCACATTTCTCTATTGTCATTACAATTCCCCATGGCCCCTTTCTTCACAATGCTCCATGATGCCTGTCATCACAAAGCTCCATGGCTTTTGTTATCACAATGCTCCAGGACCAGTTTCATCACAATACTCCATCCCCCTTGTCATCACAGTGCAAAATGAAACCTTTCATTACAATGCTCCATGACACTTGTCATCACAATGCTCCATGGCCTTTGTCATCACAATGTTCCATGGCCCCTGTCATCACAGTGCTCCACGATACCTTTCATCACAATTCTAGATGACCACTGTCATCACAATGCCCCAGGACAGATGTCATCACAATTCGCCATGGTCCTTGTCATCACAGTGCTCCATGAACCGTGTCATCACAATGTTCCAGGACACTTGTCATCACAATGATCCATGATCCCTTTCATCACAATGCTCCATGAACCCTGTCATCTCACTGCTCCATAGCCTTTGTATTCACAATGCTCCATGGCCCCTGTAATCACAGTGCTCCATGACCCTTTTCATCACAATGCTCCAAGACCACTGTCATCACAATTCCCCATGACGCCTGCAATCAGAAATCTCCAAGGCCTCTCTTACCTAAAAGCTCCATGACCCCTGTCATCACAAAGTTCTCTGCCCATATCATCACAATGCTCCTTGTCACCTTTAATCACAATGCTCCATGCCCTTTCATCACAATGCTCCAGAATTCTTGTCATCGCAATGTTCCTTGACCGTGTCATCACAATGCTCCATAACCCTTGTCATCACAAAGCTCCATGACCCCTGTCATCACAATGATCCATGACTCCTTTCCTCACAGTGCTCCAGTACCCTTTTCATCACAATGCTCCATGCCCTTGTCATCACAATGCTCCAGGTCTGTTGTCATCACCATGCTTCATGCCCGTGTCATCACAATGCTCCATGAATCTTGTCTTCACAATGCTACATGTCCCATGTCATCACAATGCACCATTACCCCTGTCATCACAATTCTCCAAGGCCCCTCTCATCACAATGCTCCACGACACTTGTCATCACATTGCTCCATAACACCTGTCATCACAGTGTTCCCTGCCCATGTCATCACAATGCTCCATGTCCCCTTTAATCACAATGCTCCATGCCTGTTTCCTCACAATGCTCCAGATTTCTTGTCATCCCAATGTTCCATGACCGTGGCATCACAATGCTCCATGGCCCTTTTCATCACAATGCTCCAGAATTCTTGTCATCACAATGTTCCATGACCGTGGCATCACAATGCTCCCTGGCCTTTGTCATCAAAATATTCCATGGACCCTGTCATCACAATGCTCCATGCCCTTGTCATCAAAATGCTCCAGGACACTTTTCATCATAATGGTAATGCCAATGTCATCAAAATGCCCCATGACACCTGGCATCAAATTGCTCCATGGCCTTTGTCATCACAATGTTCCATGGCCCTTCTCATCACAAATCTCCATGCCCTTGTCATCAAAACGCTCCAGAACTCTTTTCATCATAATGCTCCATGCCAATGTCATCAAAATGCCCCATGACACTTGTCATCAAAATGCTCCATGGCCTTTGTCATCACAATGTTCCATGGCCCCTGTCATCACAGTGCTCCATGATACCTTTCATCACAATTGTAGATGACCACTGTCATCACAATGCCCCAGGACATATGTCATCACAATTCGCCATGGTCCTTGTCATCACAGTGCTCCTTGAACCGTGTCATCACAAGGTTCCAGGACACTTGTCATCACAATGATCCATGATCACTTTCATCACAATGCTCCATGAACCATGTCATCTCAGTGCTCCATAGCCTTTGTATTCACAATGCTCCATGGCCCCTGTAATCACAGTGCTCCATGACCCCTTTCATCACAATGCTCCAAGACCGCTCTCATCACAATGCCCCATGACGCCTGCCATCACAAATCTCCAAGGCCTCTCTTACCAAAAAGCTCCATGACCCTTGTCATCACAAAGCTCCATGACCCCTGTCACCACAATGATCCATGACTCCTTTCCTCACATTGCTCCAGTACCCTTTTCATCACAATGCTCCATGCCATTGTCAGCACAATGCTACTTGGACCATTTTATCAAAATGCTCCATCCCCTTTTTATCACAATGCTCCAGATAGCCTATCATTACAATGCTCCATGCCCGTGTCATCACAATGCTCCATGAATATTGTCTTCACAATGCTCCATGGCCCATGTTATCACAATGCTCCATGACCCCTGTCATCACAATTCTCCAAGGCCCCTCTCATCACAATGCTCCACGACACTTGTCATCACATTGCTCCATAACACCTGTCATCACAGTGTTCCCTGCCCATGTCATCACAATGCTCCATGTCCCCTTTAATCACAATGCTCCATGCCTGTTTCCTCACAATGCTCCAGATTTCTTGTCATCCCAATGTTCCATGACCGTGGCATCACAATGCTCCATGGCCCTTTTCATCACAATGCCCCAGAATTCTTGTCATCACAATGTTCCATGACCGTGGCATCACAATGCTCCCTGGCCTTTGTCATCAAAATATTCCATGGACCCTGTCATCACAATGCTCCATGCCCTTGTCATCACAATGCTCCATGGCCCCTGTAATCACAATGCTCCATGCCCTTGTCATCACAATGCTCCAGAACACTTGTCATCATAATACTCCATTCCCGTGTCATCCCATTGCTCAATGACACTTGTCATCAAAATGTTCCTTGGCCTTTGTCATCACAGTGCTCCATGATACCTTTAATCAAAATTCTACATGACCACTGTCATCACAATGCAAGATGACCAATGTCATCACAATGCCCCATGACACGTGTCATCACACTTCGCGTTGGCCCTTGTCACCTCAAGGCTTTATGAACCGTGTCATCACTAGTTTCAAGGACACTTGTCATCACAGTGATCCATGACCACTTTCATCACAATGCTCCATGAACTCTCTTATCTCAATGCTCCATGGCCTTTGAATTCACAATGCTCCAATGTCCCGATAATCGCGTTGCTCCATGAACACTTTCATCACCATGCTCCTTGACCACTGTCACCATAATGCCCCATGACGTCTCTCATCACTGTGCTCCAAGGCCACTCTCATCAAAATGCTCCATGATCTGTGTCAGCACAATATTGCATGACACTTGTCATCACAATGCTCCATGATCCCTGGAATCACAATGATCCCTGCCAATGTCATCACAATGCTCCATGTCTCCTGTAATCACAATGATCCAGGCCCTTGTCATCACAATGTTCGGGTCTGTTTTCATCACCATGCTTCATTCCCGTGTCATCACAATGCTCCATGAAGCTTGTCTTCACAATGCTCCATGGCCCATGTCATCACAGTGCACCATGACCCCTCTCATCACAATTCTCCAAGGCCACTCTCATCACAATGCTTCACGACAATTGTCATCACATTGCTCCATAACACCTGTCATCACAGTGTTCCCTGCCCATGTCATCTCAATGCTCCATGTCCCCTATAATCACAATGCTCCATGCCTTTTTCCTCACGATGCTCCAGAATTCTTGTCATCAAAATGTTCCATGACCGTGGCATCACTATGCTACAATACCCTGGTCATCAATGTTCTCCATGACCTTTGTCATCACAATGCTCTCTGTCGCTTTTCATCACAATTCTCAATGACCACTTTAATCACTATGCTCGCTGACCATTTTCATCACATTTCTCTATTGTCATTACAATTCCCCATGGCCCCTTTCTTCACAATGCTCCATGATGCCTGTCATCACAAAGCTCCATGGCTTTTGTTATCACAATGCTCCAGGACCAGTTTCATCACAATACTCCATCCCCCTTGTCATCACAGTGCACAATGAAACCTTTCATTACAATGCTCCATGACACTTGTCATCACAATACTCCATGGCCTTTATCGTCACAATGCTCCCAGGCACTTTTCATCACGATGCTCCATGAAAACTTTCATCACATTGCTCCATGACCATTGTCATCACAATAGTCCATACCCTTGTCAACACAATGCTGCATAATAGCTGTCATCACAATTCTCCATGACTGCTGTCATCACAATAATCCAGGACAATTTTCATAACAATGCTTCATGCCCCCAGTCATCACAGTGCTCCATGACACCTTTCATCACAATTCCTAGATGATCACTGTCATCACAATGCCCCATGACACCTGTCGTCACAATTCGCTATGACCCTTGTCATCACAATACTCGATGAACCGTGTCATCACAAGGTTCCAGGACACTTGTCATCACAGTGATCCATGACCACTTTCATCACAATGCTCCATGAACTCTGTTATCTCAATGCTCCATGGCCTTTGTATTCACAATGCTCCATTGTCCCGATAATCGAGTTGCTCCATGAACACTTTCATCACAATGCTCCTTGACCACTGTCACCATAATGCCCCATGACGTCTCTCATCACTCTGCTCCAAGGCCACTCTCATTAAAATGCTCCATGATCCGTGTCAGCACAATATGCGATGACACTTGTCATCACAATGCTCCATGTTCCCTGGAATCACAATGATCCCTGCCAATGTCATCACAATGCCCCATGTCTCCTGTAATCACAATGCTCCATGCCCTTGTCATCACAATGCTCCAGGTCTGTTGTCATCACCATGCTTCATGCCCGTGTCATCACAATGCTCCACGAATCTTCTCTTCACAATGATCCATGGCCCATGTTATCCCAATGCTCCATGACCCCTGTCATCACAATACTCCAAGGCCCCTCTCATCACAATGCTCCATGACACTTGTCATCACATTGCTCCATAACACCTGTCATCACAGTGTTCCCTGCCCATGTCATCACAATGCTCCATGTCCCCTATAATCACAATACTCCATGCCATTTTCCTCAAGATGCTCCAGGATTCTTGTCATCACAATGTTCCATGACCGTGGCATCACAATGCTCCCTGGCCTTTTCATCAAAATATTCCATGGACCCTGTCATCACAATGCTCCATGCCCTTGTCATCAAAATGCTCCAGGACACTTTTCATCATAATGGTAATGCCAATGTCATCAAAATGCCCCATGACACCTGGCATCAAATTGCTCCATGGCCTTTGTCATCACAATGTTCCATGGCCCTTCTCATCACAAATCTCCATGCCCTTGTCATCAAAACGCTCCAGAACTCTTTTCATCATAATGCTCCATGCCAATGTCATCAAAATGCCCCATGACACTTGTCATCAAAATGCTCCATGGCCTTTGTCATCACAATGTTCCATGGCCCCTGTCATCACAGTGCTCCATGATACCTTTCATCACAATTGTAGATGACCACTGTCATCACAATGCCCCAGGACATATGTCATCACAATTCGCCATGGTCCTTGTCATCACAGTGCTCCTTGAACCGTGTCATCACAAGGTTCCAGGACACTTGTCATCACAATGATCCATGATCACTTTCATCACAATGCTCCATGAACCATGTCATCTCAGTGCTCCATAGCCTTTGTATTCACAATGCTCCATGGCCCCTGTAATCACAGTGCTCCATGACCCCTTTCATCACAATGCTCCAAGACCGCTCTCATCACAATGCCCCATGACGCCTGCCATCACAAATCTCCAAGGCCTCTCTTACCAAAAAGCTCCATGACCCTTGTCATCACAAAGCTCCATGACCCCTGTCACCACAATGATCCATGACTCCTTTCCTCACATTGCTCCAGTACCCTTTTCATCACAATGCTCCATGCCATTGTCAGCACAATGCTACTTGGACCATTTTATCAAAATGCTCCATCCCCTTTTTATCACAATGCTCCAGATAGCCTATCATTACAATGCTCCATGCCCGTGTCATCACAATGCTCCATGAATATTGTCTTCACAATGCTCCATGGCCCATGTCATCACAATGCTCCATGACCCCTGTCATCACAATTCTCCAAGGCCCCTCTCATCACAATGCTCCACGACACTTGTCATCACATTGCTCCATAACGCCTGTCATCACAGTGTTCCCTGCCCATGTCATCACAATGCTCCATGTCCCCTTTAATCACAATGCTCCATGCCTGTTTCCTCACAATGTTCCAGAATTCTTGTCATCCCAATGTTCCATGACCGTGGCATCACAATGATCCATGGCCCTTGTCATCACAATGCTCCATGTCCCCTTTAATCACAATGCTCCATGTCTTTTTCCTCACGATGCTCCAGAATTCTTGTCATCACAAAGTTCCATAACCGTGGCATCACAATGCTCCATGGCCTTTGTCATCACAATGTTCCATGGGCCCTCTCATCACAAAGCTCCATGCCCTTGTCATCAAAATGCTGCAGAACATTGTCAGCATAATGTTCCATGCCAATGTCATCAAAATGCCCCATGACACGTGTCATCACAATTCGCCATGGCCCTTGCCATCACAATGCTCCCTGACCCGTGTCATCACTGTGGTCCAGGACACTTGTCATCACAATGATCCATGATCACTTTCATCACAATGCTCCATGAAACATATCATCTCACTGCTCCATAGCCTTTGTATTCACAATGCTCCATGGCCCCTGTAATCACAGTGCTCCATGACCCCTTTCAACCCAATGCTCCAAGACCGCTGTCATCACAATGCCCCATGACGCCTGCCATCACAAATCTCCAAGGCCTCTCTTACCAAAAAGCTCCATGACCCCTGTCATCACAAAATTCTCTGCCCATATCATCACAATGCTCCTTGTCACCTTTAATCACAATGCTCCATGCCCTTTCATCACAATGCTCCAGAATTCTTGTCATCGCAATGTTCCTTGACCGTGTCATCACAATGCTCCATGACCCTTGTCATCACAAAGCTCCATGACCCCTGTCATCACAATGATCCATGACTCCTTTCCTCACAGTGCTCCAGTACCCTTTTCATCACAATGCTCCATGCCATTGTCAGCACAATACTCCTTGGACGCTCTCATCAAAATGCTCCGTCCCTTTTTCATCACAATGTTCCAGATAGCCTATCATTACAATGCTCCATGCCCGTGTCATCACAATGCTCCATGCCGTTGTCATCGCAATGCTCCTTGTCACCTTTAATCACAATGCTCCATGCCCTTGTCATCACAATGCTCCAGAACACTTGTCATCATAATACTCCATTCCCGTGTCATCCCATTGCTCAATGACACTTGTCATCAAAAGGTTCCTTGGCCTTTGTCATCACAGTGCTCCATGATACCTTTAATCAAAATTCTACATGACCACTGTCATCAAAATGCAAGATGACCAATGTCATCACAATGCCCCATGACAAGTGTCATCACAATTCGCCTTGGCCCTTGTCATCTCAAGGCTGTATGAACCGTGTCATCACTAGGTTCCAGGACACTTGTCATCACAGTGATCCATGACCACTTTCATCACACTGCTCCATGAACTCTGTTATCTCAATGCTCCATGGCCTTTCTATTCACAATGCTCCATTGTCCCGATAATCGCGTTGCTCCATGAACACTTTCATCACAATGCTCCTTTACCACTGTCACCATAATGCCCCATGACATCTCTCATCACTGTGCTCCAAGGCCACTCTCATCAAAATGCTCCATGATCTGTGTCAGCACAATATGGGATGACACTTTTCATCACAATGCTCCATGATCCCTGGAATCACAATGATCCCTGCCAATGTCATCACAATGCTCCAGGTCTCCTGGAATCACAATGCTCCATGCCCTTGTCATCACAATGCTCCAGGTCTGTTGTCATCACCATGCTTCATGCCCGTGTCATCACAATGCTCCATGAATCTTGTCTTCACAATGCTCCATGGCCCATGTCATCACAATGCTCCATGACCCCTGTCATCACAATTCTCCAAGGCCCCTCTCATCACAATGATCCACGACATTTGTCATCACATTGCTCCATAACACCTGTCATCACAGTGTTCCCTGCCCATGTCATCACAATGCTCCATGTCCCCTATAATCACAATGCTCCATGCCTGTTTCCTCACAATGCTCCAGAATTCTTGTCCTCACACTGTTCCATGGCCCTTGTCATCACAATGTTCCAGAATTCTTGTCATCACAATGTTCGATGACCGTGACATCACAATGCTACATGACCCTGGTCATCACTGTTCTCCATGACCTTTGTCATCACAATGCTCTCTGTCGCTTTTCATCACAATTCTCAATGACCACTTTAATCACTATGCTCGCTGACCATTTTCATCACATTTCTCTATTGTCATTACAATTCCCCATGGCCCCTTTCTTCACAATGCTCCATGATGCCTGTCATCACAAAGCTCCATGGCTTTTGTTATCACAATGCTCCAGGACCAGTTTCATCACAATACTCCATCCCCCTTGTCATCACAGTGCAAAATGAAACCTTTCATTACAATGCTCCATGACACTTGTCATCACAATGCTCCATGGCCTTTGTCATCACAATGTTCCATGGCCCCTGTCATCACAGTGCTCCACGATACCTTTCATCACAATTCTAGATGACCACTGTCATCACAATGCCCCAGGACAGATGTCATCACAATTCGCCATGGTCCTTGTCATCACAGTGCTCCATGAACCGTGTCATCACAATGTTCCAGGACACTTGTCATCACAATGATCCATGATCCCTTTCATCACAATGCTCCATGAACCCTGTCATCTCACTGCTCCATAGCCTTTGTATTCACAATGCTCCATGGCCCCTGTAATCACAGTGCTCCATGACCCTTTTCATCACAATGCTCCAAGACCACTGTCATCACAATGCCCCATGACGCCTGCAATCAGAAATCTCCAAGGCCTCTCTTACCAAAAAGCTCCATGACCCCTGTCATCACAAAGTTCTCTGCCCATATCATCACAATGCTCCTTGTCACCTTTAATCACAATGCTCCATGCCCTTTCATCACAATGCTCCAGAATTCTTGTCATCGCAATGTTCCTTGACCGTGTCATCACAATGCTCCATAACCCTTGTCATCACAAAGCTCCATGACCCCTGTCATCACAATGATCCATGACTCCTTTCCTCACAGTGCTCCAGTACCCTTTTCATCACAATGCTCCATGCCCTTGTCATCACAATGCTCCAGGTCTGTTGTCATCACCATGCTTCATGCCCGTGTCATCACAATGCTCCATGAATCTTGTCTTCACAATGCTACATGTCCCATGTCATCACAATGCACCATGACCCCTGTCATCACAATTCTCCAAGGCCCCTCTCATCACAATGCTCCACGACACTTGTCATCACATTGCTCCATAACACCTGTCATCACAGTGTTCCCTGCCCATGTCATCACAATGCTCCATGTCCCCTTTAATCACAATGCTCCATGCCTGTTTCCTCACAATGCTCCAGATTTCTCGTCATCCCAATGTTCCATGACCGTGGCATCACAGTGCTCCATGGCCCTTTTCATCACAATGCTCCAGAATTCTTGTCATCACAATGTTCCATGACCGTGGCATCACAATGCTCCCTGGCCTTTGTCATCAAAATATTCCATGGACCCTGTCATCACAATGCTCCATGCCCTTGTCATCAAAATGCTCCAGGACACTTTTCATCATAATGGTAATGCCAATGTCATCAAAATGCCCCATGACACCTGGCATCAAATTGCTCCATGGCCTTTGTCATCACAATGTTCCATGGCCCTTCTCATCACAAATCTCCATGCCCTTGTCATCAAAACGCTCCAGAACTCTTTTCATCATAATGCTCCATGCCAATGTCATCAAAATGCCCCATGACACTTGTCATCAAAATGCTCCATGGCCTTTGTCATCACAATGTTCCATGGCCCCTGTCATCACAGTGCTCCATGATACCTTTCATCACAATTGTAGATGACCACTGTCATCACAATGCCCCAGGACATATGTCATCACAATTCGCCATGGTCCTTGTCATCACAGTGCTCCTTGAACCGTGTCATCACAAGGTTCCAGGACACTTGTCATCACAATGATCCATGATCACTTTCATCACAATGCTCCATGAACCATGTCATCTCAGTGCTCCATAGCCTTTGTATTCACAATGCTCCATGGCCCCTGTAATCACAGTGCTCCATGACCCCTTTCATCACAATGCTCCAAGACCGCTCTCATCACAATGCCCCATGACGCCTGCCATCACAAATCTCCAAGGCCTCTCTTACCAAAAAGCTCCATGACCCTTGTCATCACAAAGCTCCATGACCCCTGTCACCACAATGATCCATGACTCTTTTCCTCACATTGCTCCAGTACCCTTTTCATCACAATGCTCCATGCCATTGTCAGCACAATGCTACTTGGACCATTTTATCAAAATGCTCCATCCCCTTTTTATCACAATGCTCCAGATAGCCTATCATTACAATGCTCCATGCCCGTGTCATCACAATGCTCCATGAATATTGTCTTCACAATGCTCCATGGCCCATGTCATCACAATGCTCCATGACCCCTGTCATCACAATTCTCCAAGGCCCCTCTCATCACAATGCTCCACGACACTTGTCATCACATTGCTCCATAACGCCTGTCATCACAGTGTTCCCTGCCCATGTCATCACAATGCTCCATGTCCCCTTTAATCACAATGCTCCATGCCTGTTTCCTCACAATGTTCCAGAATTCTTGTCATCCCAATGTTCCATGACCGTGGCATCACAATGATCCATGGCCCTTGTCATCACAATGCTCCATGTCCCCTTTAATCACAATGCTCCATGTCTTTTTCCTCACGATGCTCCAGAATTCTTGTCATCACAAAGTTCCATAACCGTGGCATCACAATGCTCCATGGCCTTTGTCATCACAATGTTCCATGGGCCCTCTCATCACAAAGCTCCATGCCCTTGTCATCAAAATGCTGCAGAACATTGTCAGCATAATGTTCCATGCCAATGTCATCAAAATGCCCCATGACACGTGTCATCACAATTCGCCATGGCCCTTGCCATCACAATGCTCCCTGACCCGTGTCATCACTGTGGTCCAGGACACTTGTCATCACAATGATCCATGATCACTTTCATCACAATGCTCCATGAAACATATCATCTCACTGCTCCATAGCCTTTGTATTCACAATGCTCCATGGCCCCTGTAATCACAGTGCTCCATGACCCCTTTCAACCCAATGCTCCAAGACCGCTGTCATCACAATGCCCCATGACGCCTGCCATCACAAATCTCCAAGGCCTCTCTTACCAAAAAGCTCCATGACCCCTGTCATCACAAAATTCTCTGCCCATATCATCACAATGCTCCTTGTCACCTTTAATCACAATGCTCCATGCCCTTTCATCACAATGCTCCAGAATTCTTGTCATCGCAATGTTCCTTGACCGTGTCATCACAATGCTCCATGACCCTTGTCATCACAAAGCTCCATGACCCCTGTCATCACAATGATCCATGACTCCTTTCCTCACAGTGCTCCAGTACCCTTTTCATCACAATGCTCCATGCCATTGTCAGCACAATACTCCTTGGACGCTCTCATCAAAATGCTCCGTCCCTTTTTCATCACAATGTTCCAGATAGCCTATCATTACAATGCTCCATGCCCGTGTCATCACAATGCTCCATGCCGTTGTCATCGCAATGCTCCTTGTCACCTTTAATCACAATGCTCCATGCCCTTGTCATCACAATGCTCCAGAACACTTGTCATCATAATACTCCATTCCCGTGTCATCCCATTGCTCAATGACACTTGTCATCAAAAGGTTCCTTGGCCTTTGTCATCACAGTGCTCCATGATACCTTTAATCAAAATTCTACATGACCACTGTCATCAAAATGCAAGATGACCAATGTCATCACAATGCCCCATGACAAGTGTCATCACAATTCGCCTTGGCCCTTGTCATCTCAAGGCTGTATGAACCGTGTCATCACTAGGTTCCAGGACACTTGTCATCACAGTGATCCATGACCACTTTCATCACACTGCTCCATGAACTCTGTTATCTCAATGCTCCATGGCCTTTCTATTCACAATGCTCCATTGTCTCGATAATCGCGTTGCTCCATGAACACTTTCATCACAATGCTCCTTTACCACTGTCACCATAATGCCCCATGACATCTCTCATCACTGTGCTCCAAGGCCACTCTCATCAAAATGCTCCATGATCTGTGTCAGCACAATATGGGATGACACTTTTCATCACAATGCTCCATGATCCCTGGAATCACAATGATCCCTGCCAATGTCATCACAATGCTCCAGGTCTCCTGGAATCACAATGCTCCATGCCCTTGTCATCACAATGCTCCAGGTCTGTTGTCATCACCATGCTTCATGCCCGTGTCATCACAATGCTCCATGAATCTTGTCTTCACAATGCTCCATGGCCCATGTCATCACAATGCTCCATGACCCCTGTCATCACAATTCTCCAAGGCCCCTCTCATCACAATGATCCACGACATTTGTCATCACATTGCTCCATAACACCTGTCATCACAGTGTTCCCTGCCCATGTCATCACAATGCTCCATGTCCCCTATAATCACAATGCTCCATGCCTGTTTCCTCACAATGCTCCAGAATTCTTGTCCTCACACTGTTCCATGGCCCTTGTCATCACAATGTTCCAGAATTCTTGTCATCACAATGTTCCATGACCGTGACATCACAATGCTACATGACCCTGGTCATCACTGTTCTCCATGACCTTTGTCATCACAATGCTCTCTGTCGCTTTTCATCACAATTCTCAATGACCACTTTAATCACTATGCTCGCTGACCATTTTCATCACATTTCTCTATTGTCATTACAATTCCCCATGGCCCCTTTCTTCACAATGCTCCATGATGCCTGTCATCACAAAGCTCCATGGCTTTTGTTATCACAATGCTCCAGGACCAGTTTCATCACAATACTCCATCCCCCTTGTCATCACAGTGCAAAATGAAACCTTTCATTACAATGCTCCATGACACTTGTCATCACAATGCTCCATGGCCTTTGTCATCACAATGTTCCATGGCCCCTGTCATCACAGTGCTCCACGATACCTTTCATCACAATTCTAGATGACCACTGTCATCACAATGCCCCAGGACAGATGTCATCACAATTCGCCATGGTCCTTGTCATCACAGTGCTCCATGAACCGTGTCATCACAATGTTCCAGGACACTTGTCATCACAATGATCCATGATCCCTTTCATCACAATGCTCCATGAACCCTGTCATCTCACTGCTCCATAGCCTTTGTATTCACAATGCTCCATGGCCCCTGTAATCACAGTGCTCCATGACCCTTTTCATCACAATGCTCCAAGACCACTGTCATCACAATGCCCCATGACGCCTGCAATCAGAAATCTCCAAGGCCTCTCTTACCAAAAAGCTCCATGACCCCTGTCATCACAAAGTTCTCTGCCCATATCATCACAATGCTCCTTGTCACCTTTAATCACAATGCTCCATGCCCTTTCATCACAATGCTCCAGAATTCTTGTCATCGCAATGTTCCTTGACCGTGTCATCACAATGCTCCATAACCCTTGTCATCACAAAGCTCCATGACCCCTGTCATCACAATGATCCATGACTCCTTTCCTCACAGTGCTCCAGTACCCTTTTCATCACAATGCTCCATGCCCTTGTCATCACAATGCTCCAGGTCTGTTGTCATCACCATGCTTCATGCCCGTGTCATCACAATGCTCCATGAATCTTGTCTTCACAATGCTACATGTCCCATGTCATCACAATGCACCATTACCCCTGTCATCACAATTCTCCAAGGCCCCTCTCATCACAATGCTCCACGACACTTGTCATCACATTGCTCCATAACACCTGTCATCACAGTGTTCCCTGCCCATGTCATCACAATGCTCCATGTCCCCTTTAATCACAATGCTCCATGCCTGTTTCCTCACAATGCTCCAGATTTCTCGTCATCCCAATGTTCCTAGACCGTGGCATCACAATGCTCCATGGCCCTTTTCATCACAATGCTCCAGAATTCTTGTCATCACAATGTTCCATGACCGTGGCATCACAATGCTCCCTGGCCTTTGTCATCAAAATATTCCATGGACCCTGTCATCACAATGCTCCATGCCCTTGTCATCAAAATGCTCCAGGACACTTTTCATCATAATGGTAATGCCAATGTCATCAAAATGCCCCATGACACCTGGCATCAAATTGCTCCATGGCCTTTGTCATCACAATGTTCCATGGCCCTTCTCATCACAAATCTCCATGCCCTTGTCATCAAAACGCTCCAGAACTCTTTTCATCATAATGCTCCATGCCAATGTCATCAAAATGCCCCATGACACTTGTCATCAAAATGCTCCATGGCCTTTGTCATCACAATGTTCCATGGCCCCTGTCATCACAGTGCTCCATGATACCTTTCATCACAATTGTAGATGACCACTGTCATCACAATGCCCCAGGACATATGTCATCACAATTCGCCATGGTCCTTGTCATCACAGTGCTCCTTGAACCGTGTCATCACAAGGTTCCAGGACACTTGTCATCACAATGATCCATGATCACTTTCATCACAATGCTCCATGAACCATGTCATCTCAGTGCTCCATAGCCTTTGTATTCACAATGCTCCATGGCCCCTGTAATCACAGTGCTCCATGACCCCTTTCATCACAATGCTCCAAGACCGCTCTCATCACAATGCCCCATGACGCCTGCCATCACAAATCTCCAAGGCCTCTCTTACCAAAAAGCTCCATGACCCTTGTCATCACAAAGCTCCATGACCCCTGTCACCACAATGATCCATGACTCCTTTCCTCACATTGCTCCAGTACCCTTTTCATCACAATGCTCCATGCCATTGTCAGCACAATGCTACTTGGACCATTTTATCAAAATGCTCCATCCCCTTTTTATCACAATGCTCCAGATAGCCTATCATTACAATGCTCCATGCCCGTGTCATCACAATGCTCCATGAATATTGTCTTCACAATGCTCCATGGCCCATGTCATCACAATGCTCCATGACCCCTGTCATCACAATTCTCCAAGGCCCCTCTCATCACAATGCTCCACGACACTTGTCATCACATTGCTCCATAACGCCTGTCATCACAGTGTTCCCTGCCCATGTCATCACAATGCTCCATGTCCCCTTTAATCACAATGCTCCATGCCTGTTTCCTCACAATGTTCCAGAATTCTTGTCATCCCAATGTTCCATGACCGTGGCATCACAATGATCCATGGCCCTTGTCATCACAATGCTCCATGTCCCCTTTAATCACAATGCTCCATGTCTTTTTCCTCACGATGCTCCAGAATTCTTGTCATCACAAAGTTCCATAACCGTGGCATCACAATGCTCCATGGCCTTTGTCATCACAATGTTCCATGGGCCCTCTCATCACAAAGCTCCATGCCCTTGTCATCAAAATGCTGCAGAACATTGTCAGCATAATGTTCCATGCCAATGTCATCAAAATGCCCCATGACACGTGTCATCACAATTCGCCATGGTCCTTGCCATCACAATGCTCCCTGACCCGTGTCATCACTGTGGTCCAGGACACTTGTCATCACAATGATCCATGATCACTTTCATCACAATGCTCCATGAAACATATCATCTCACTGCTCCATAGCCTTTGTATTCACAATGCTCCATGGCCCCTGTAATCACAGTGCTCCATGACCCCTTTCAACCCAATGCTCCAAGACCGCTGTCATCACAATGCCCCATGACGCCTGCCGTCACAAATCTCCAAGGCCTCTCTTACCAAAAAGCTCCATGACCCCTGTCATCACAAAATTCTCTGCCCATATCATCACAATGCTCCTTGTCACCTTTAATCACAATGCTCCATGCCCTTTCATCACAATGCTCCAGAATTCTTGTCATCGCAATGTTCCTTGACCGTGTCATCACAAAGCTCCATGACCCCTGTCATCACAATGATCCATGACTCCTTTCCTCACAGTGCTCCAGTACCCTTTTCATCACAATGCTCCATGCCATTGTCAGCACAATACTCCTTGGACGCTCTCATCAAAATGCTCCGTCCCTTTTTCATCACAATGTTCCAGATAGCCTATCATTACAATGCTCCATGCCCGTGTCATCACAATGCTCCATGCCGTTGTCATCACAATGCTCCTTGTCACCTTTAATCACAATGCTCCATGCCCTTGTCATCACAATGCTCCAGAACACTTGTCATCATAATACTCCATTCCCGTGTCATCCCATTGCTCAATGACACTTGTCATCAAAAGGTTCCTTGGCCTTTGTCATCACAGTGCTCCATGATACCTTTAATCAAAATTCTACATGACCACTGTCATCAAAATGCAAGATGACCAATGTCATCACAATGCCCCATGACAAGTGTCATCACAATTCGCCTTGGCCCTTGTCATCTCAAGGCTGTATGAACCGTGTCATCACTAGGTTCCAGGACACTTGTCATCACAGTGATCCATGACCACTTTCATCACACTGCTCCATGAACTCTGTTATCTCAATGCTCCATGGCCTTTCTATTCACAATGCTCCATTGTCCCGATAATCGCGTTGCTCCATGAACACTTTCATCACAATGCTCCTTTACCACTGTCACCATAATGCCCCATGACATCTCTCATCACTGTGCTCCAAGGCCACTCTCATCAAAATGCTCCATGATCTGTGTCAGCACAATATGGGATGACACTTTTCATCACAATGCTCCATGATCCCTGGAATCACAATGATCCCTGCCAATGTCATCACAATGCTCCAGGTCTCCTGGAATCACAATGCTCCATGCCCTTGTCATCACAATGCTCCAGGTCTGTTGTCATCACCATGCTTCATGCCCGTGTCATCACAATGCTCCATGAATCTTCTCTTCACAATGCTCCATGGCCCATGTCATCACAATGCTCCATGACCCCTGTCATCACAATTCTCCAAGGCCCCTCTCATCACAATGATCCACGACATTTGTCATCACATTGCTCCATAACACCTGTCATCACAGTGTTCCCTGCCCATGTCATCACAATGCTCCATGTCCCCTATAATCACAATGCTCCATGCCTGTTTCCTCACAATGCTCCAGAATTCTTGTCCTCACACTGTTCCATGGCCCTTGTCATCACAATGTTCCAGAATTCTTGTCATCACAATGTTCCATGACCGTGACATCACAATGCTACATGACCCTGGTCATCACTGTTCTCCATGACTTTTGTCATCACAATGCTCTCTGTCGCTTTTCATCACAATTCTCAATGACCACTTTAATCACTATGCTCGCTGACCATTTTCATCACATTTCTCTATTGTCATTACAATTCCCCATGGCCCCTTTCTTCACAATGCTCCATGATGCCTGTCATCACAAAGCTCCATGGCTTTTGTTATCACAATGCTCCAGGACCAGTTTCATCACAATACTCCATCCCCCTTGTCATCACAGTGCAAAATGAAACCTTTCATTACAATGCTCCATGACACTTGTCATCACAATGCTCCATGGCCTTTGTCATCACAATGTTCCATGGCCCCTGTCATCACAGTGCTCCACGATACCTTTCATCACAATTCTAGATGACCACTGTCATCACAATGCCCCAGGACAGATGTCATCACAATTCGCCATGGTCCTTGTCATCACAGTGCTCCCTGAACCGTGTCATCACAATGTTCCAGGACACTTGTCATCACAATGATCCATGATCCCTTTCATCACAATGCTCCATGAACCCTGTCATCTCACTGCTCCATAGCCTTTGTATTCACAATGCTCCATGGCCCCTGTAATCACAGTGCTCCATGACCCTTTTCATCACAATGCTCCAAGACCACTGTCATCACAATGCCCCATGACGCCTGCAATCAGAAATCTCCAAGGCCTCTCTTACCAAAAAGCTCCATGACCCCTGTCATCACAAAGTTCTCTGCCCATATCATCACAATGCTCCTTGTCACCTTTAATCACAATGCTCCATGCCCTTTCATCACAATGCTCCAGAATTCTTGTCATCGCAATGTTCCTTGACCGTGTCATCACAATGCTCCATAACCCTTGTCATCACAAAGCTCCATGACCCCTGTCATCACAATGATCCATGACTCCTTTCCTCACAGTGCTCCAGTACCCTTTTCATCACAATGCTCCATGCCCTTGTCATCACAATGCTCCAGGTCTGTTGTCATCACCATGCTTCATGCCCGTGTCATCACAATGCTCCATGAATCTTGTCTTCACAATGCTCCATGTCCCATGTCATCACAATGCACCATGACCCCTGTCATCACAATTCTCCAAGGCCCCTCTCATCACAATGCTCCACGACACTTGTCATCACATTGCTCCATAACACCTGTCATCACAGTGTTCCCTGCCCATGTCATCACAATGCTCCATGTCCGCTATAATCACAATGCTCCATGCCTGTTTCCTCACAATTCTCCAGAATTCTTGTCATCAGAATGTTCCATGACCGTGGCATCACTATGCTCCATGGCCCTTGTCATCACAATGCTCCAGAATTCTTGTCATCACAATGTTCCATGACCGTGTCATCACAATGCTTCAATACCCTGGTCATCAATGTTCTCCATGACCTTTGTCATCACAATGCTCTCTGTCGCTTTTCATCACAATTCTCAATGACCACTTTAATCACTATGCTCGCTGACCATTTTCATCACATGTCTCTATTGTCATTACAGTTCCCCATGGCCCCTTTCTTCACAATGCTCCATGATGCCTGTCATCACATAGCTCCATGGCTTTTGTTATCACAATGCTCCAGGACCAGTTTCATCACAATACTCCATCCCCCTTGTCATCACAGTGCACAATGTAACCTTTCATTACAATGCTCCATGACACTTGTCATCACAATACTCCATGGCCTTTATCGTCACAATTCTCCCAGGCACTTTTCATCACGATGCTCCATGAAAACTTTCATCACATTGCTCCATGACCATTGTCATCACAATAGTCCATACCCTTGTCAACACAATGCTGCATAATAGCTGTCATCACAATTCTCCATGACTGCTGTCATCACAATAATCCAGGACAATTTTCATAACAATGCTTCATGCCCCCAGTCATCACAGTGCTCCATGACACCTTTCATCACAATTCCTAGATGATCAATGTCATCACAATGCCCCATGACACCTGTCGTCACAATTCGCTATGACCCTTGTCATCACAATGCTCCAGGTCTGTTGTCATCACCATGCTTCATGCCCGTGTCATCACAATGCTCCATGAATCTTGTCTTCACAATGCTCCATGGCCCATGTCATCACAATGCTCCATGACCCCTGTCATCACAATTCTCCAAGGCCCCTCTCATCACAATGCTCCACGACACTTGTCATCACATTGCTCCATAACACCTGTCATCACAGTGTTCCCTGCCCATGTCATCACAATGCTCCATGTCCCCTTTAATCACAATGCTCCATGCCTGTTTCCTCACAATGCTCCAGATTTCTCGTCATCCCAATGTTCCTAGACCGTGGCATCACAATGCTCCATGGCCCTTTTCATCACAATGCTCCAGAATTCTTGTCATCACAATGTTCCATGACCGTGGCATCACAATGCTCCCTGGCCTTTGTCATCAAAATATTCCATGGACCCTGTCATCACAATGCTCCATGCCCTTGTCATCAAAATGCTCCAGGACACTTTTCATCATAATGGTAATGCCAATGTCATCAAAATGCCCCATGACACCTGGCATCAAATTGCTCCATGGCCTTTGTCATCACAATGTTCCATGGCCCTTCTCATCACAAATCTCCATGCCCTTGTCATCAAAACGCTCCAGAACTCTTTTCATCATAATGCTCCATGCCAATGTCATCAAAATGCCCCATGACACTTGTCATCAAAATGCTCCATGGCCTTTGTCATCACAATGTTCCATGGCCCCTGTCATCACAGTGCTCCATGATACCTTTCATCACAATTGTAGATGACCACTGTCATCACAATGCCCCAGGACATATGTCATCACAATTCGCCATGGTCCTTGTCATCACAGTGCTCCTTGAACCGTGTCATCACAAGGTTCCAGGACACTTGTCATCACAATGATCCATGATCACTTTCATCACAATGCTCCATGAACCATGTCATCTCAGTGCTCCATAGCCTTTGTATTCACAATGCTCCATGGCCCCTGTAATCACAGTGCTCCATGACCCCTTTCATCACAATGCTCCAAGACCGCTCTCATCACAATGCCCCATGACGCCTGCCATCACAAATCTCCAAGGCCTCTCTTACCAAAAAGCTCCATGACCCTTGTCATCACAAAGCTCCATGACCCCTGTCACCACAATGATCCATGACTCCTTTCCTCACATTGCTCCAGTACCCTTTTCATCACAATGCTCCATGCCATTGTCAGCACAATGCTACTTGGACCATTTTATCAAAATGCTCCATCCCCTTTTTATCACAATGCTCCAGATAGCCTATCATTACAATGCTCCATGCCCGTGTCATCACAATGCTCCATGAATATTGTCTTCACAATGCTCCATGGCCCATGTCATCACAATGCTCCATGACCCCTGTCATCACAATTCTCCAAGGCCCCTCTCATCACAATGCTCCACGACACTTGTCATCACATTGCTCCATAACGCCTGTCATCACAGTGTTCCCTGCCCATGTCATCACAATGCTCCATGTCCCCTTTAATCACAATGCTCCATGCCTGTTTCCTCACAATGTTCCAGAATTCTTGTCATCCCAATGTTCCATGACCGTGGCATCACAATGATCCATGGCCCTTGTCATCACAATGCTCCATGTCCCCTTTAATCACAATGCTCCATGTCTTTTTCCTCACGATGCTCCAGAATTCTTGTCATCACAAAGTTCCATAACCGTGGCATCACAATGCTCCATGGCCTTTGTCATCACAATGTTCCATGGGCCCTCTCATCACAAAGCTCCATGCCCTTGTCATCAAAATGCTGCAGAACATTGTCAGCATAATGTTCCATGCCAATGTCATCAAAATGCCCCATGACACGTGTCATCACAATTCGCCATGGTCCTTGCCATCACAATGCTCCCTGACCCGTGTCATCACTGTGGTCCAGGACACTTGTCATCACAATGATCCATGATCACTTTCATCACAATGCTCCATGAAACATATCATCTCACTGCTCCATAGCCTTTGTATTCACAATGCTCCATGGCCCCTGTAATCACAGTGCTCCATGACCCCTTTCAACCCAATGCTCCAAGACCGCTGTCATCACAATGCCCCATGACGCCTGCCGTCACAAATCTCCAAGGCCTCTCTTACCAAAAAGCTCCATGACCCCTGTCATCACAAAATTCTCTGCCCATATCATCACAATGCTCCTTGTCACCTTTAATCACAATGCTCCATGCCCTTTCATCACAATGCTCCAGAATTCTTGTCATCGCAATGTTCCTTGACCGTGTCATCACAAAGCTCCATGACCCCTGTCATCACAATGATCCATGACTCCTTTCCTCACAGTGCTCCAGTACCCTTTTCATCACAATGCTCCATGCCATTGTCAGCACAATACTCCTTGGACGCTCTCATCAAAATGCTCCGTCCCTTTTTCATCACAATGTTCCAGATAGCCTATCATTACAATGCTCCATGCCCGTGTCATCACAATGCTCCATGCCGTTGTCATCACAATGCTCCTTGTCACCTTTAATCACAATGCTCCATGCCCTTGTCATCACAATGCTCCAGAACACTTGTCATCATAATACTCCATTCCCGTGTCATCCCATTGCTCAATGACACTTGTCATCAAAAGGTTCCTTGGCCTTTGTCATCACAGTGCTCCATGATACCTTTAATCAAAATTCTACATGACCACTGTCATCAAAATGCAAGATGACCAATGTCATCACAATGCCCCATGACAAGTGTCATCACAATTCGCCTTGGCCCTTGTCATCTCAAGGCTGTATGAACCGTGTCATCACTAGGTTCCAGGACACTTGTCATCACAGTGATCCATGACCACTTTCATCACACTGCTCCATGAACTCTGTTATCTCAATGCTCCATGGCCTTTCTATTCACAATGCTCCATTGTCCCGATAATCGCGTTGCTCCATGAACACTTTCATCACAATGCTCCTTTACCACTGTCACCATAATGCCCCATGACATCTCTCATCACTGTGCTCCAAGGCCACTCTCATCAAAATGCTCCATGATCTGTGTCAGCACAATATGGGATGACACTTTTCATCACAATGCTCCATGATCCCTGGAATCACAATGATCCCTGCCAATGTCATCACAATGCTCCAGGTCTCCTGGAATCACAATGCTCCATGCCCTTGTCATCACAATGCTCCAGGTCTGTTGTCATCACCATGCTTCATGCCCGTGTCATCACAATGCTCCATGAATCTTCTCTTCACAATGCTCCATGGCCCATGTCATCACAATGCTCCATGACCCCTGTCATCACAATTCTCCAAGGCCCCTCTCATCACAATGATCCACGACATTTGTCATCACATTGCTCCATAACACCTGTCATCACAGTGTTCCCTGCCCATGTCATCACAATGCTCCATGTCCCCTATAATCACAATGCTCCATGCCTGTTTCCTCACAATGCTCCAGAATTCTTGTCCTCACACTGTTCCATGGCCCTTGTCATCACAATGTTCCAGAATTCTTGTCATCACAATGTTCCATGACCGTGACATCACAATGCTACATGACCCTGGTCATCACTGTTCTCCATGACCTTTGTCATCACAATGCTCTCTGTCGCTTTTCATCACAATTCTCAATGACCACTTTAATCACTATGCTCGCTGACCATTTTCATCACATTTCTCTATTGTCATTACAATTCCCCATGGCCCCTTTCTTCACAATGCTCCATGATGCCTGTCATCACAAAGCTCCATGGCTTTTGTTATCACAATGCTCCAGGACCAGTTTCATCACAATACTCCATCCCCCTTGTCATCACAGTGCAAAATGAAACCTTTCATTACAATGCTCCATGACACTTGTCATCACAATGCTCCATGGCCTTTGTCATCACAATGTTCCATGGCCCCTGTCATCACAGTGCTCCACGATACCTTTCATCACAATTCTAGATGACCACTGTCATCACAATGCCCCAGGACAGATGTCATCACAATTCGCCATGGTCCTTGTCATCACAGTGCTCCATGAACCGTGTCATCACAATGTTCCAGGACACTTGTCATCACAATGATCCATGATCCCTTTCATCACAATGCTCCATGAACCCTGTCATCTCACTGCTCCATAGCCTTTGTATTCACAATGCTCCATGGCCCCTGTAATCACAGTGCTCCATGACCCTTTTCATCAGAATGCTCCAAGACCACTGTCATCACAATTCCCCATGACGCCTGCAATCAGAAATCTCCAAGGCCTCTCTTACCTAAAAGCTCCATGACCCCTGTCATCACAAAGTTCTCTGCCCATATCATCACAATGCTCCTTGTCACCTTTAATCACAATGCTCCATGCCCTTTCATCACAATGCTCCAGAATTCTTGTCATCGCAATGTTCCTTGACCGTGTCATCACAATGCTCCATAACCCTTGTCATCACAAAGCTCCATGACCCCTGTCATCACAATGATCCATGACTCCTTTCCTCACAGTGCTCCAGTACCCTTTGCATCACAATGCTCCATGCCCTTGTCATCACAATGCTCCAGGTCTGTTGTCATCACCATGCTTCATGCCCGTGTCATCACAATGCTCCATGAATCTTGTCTTCACAATGCTACATGTCCCATGTCATCACAATGCACCATTACCCCTGTCATCACAATTCTCCAAGGCCCCTCTCATCACAATGCTCCACGACACTTGTCATCACATTGCTCCATAACACCTGTCATCACAGTGTTCCCTGCCCATGTCATCACAATGCTCCATGTCCCCTTTAATCACAATGCTCCATGCCTGTTTCCTCACAATGCTCCAGATTTCTTGTCATCCCAATGTTCCATGACCGTGGCATCACAATGCTCCATGGCCCTTTTCATCACAATGCTCCAGAATTCTTGTCATCACAATGTTCCATGACCGTGGCATCACAATGCTCCCTGGCCTTTGTCATCAAAATATTCCATGGACCCTGTCATCACAATGCTCCATGCCCTTGTCATCAAAATGCTCCAGGACACTTTTCATCATAATGGTAATGCCAATGTCATCAAAATGCCCCATGACACCTGGCATCAAATTGCTCCATGGCCTTTGTCATCACAATGTTCCATGGCCCTTCTCATCACAAATCTCCATGCCCTTGTCATCAAAACGCTCCAGAACTCTTTTCATCATAATGCTCCATGCCAATGTCATCAAAATGCCCCATGACACTTGTCATCAAAATGCTCCATGGCCTTTGTCATCACAATGTTCCATGGCCCCTGTCATCACAGTGCTCCATGATACCTTTCATCACAATTGTAGATGACCACTGTCATCACAATGCCCCAGGACATATGTCATCACAATTCGCCATGGTCCTTGTCATCACAGTGCTCCTTGAACCGTGTCATCACAAGGTTCCAGGACACTTGTCATCACAATGATCCATGATCACTTTCATCACAATGCTCCATGAACCATGTCATCTCAGTGCTCCATAGCCTTTGTATTCACAATGCTCCATGGCCCCTGTAATCACAGTGCTCCATGACCCCTTTCATCACAATGCTCCAAGACCGCTCTCATCACAATGCCCCATGACGCCTGCCATCACAAATCTCCAAGGCCTCTCTTACCAAAAAGCTCCATGACCCTTGTCATCACAAAGCTCCATGACCCCTGTCACCACAATGATCCATGACTCCTTTCCTCACATTGCTCCAGTACCCTTTTCATCACAATGCTCCATGCCATTGTCAGCACAATGCTACTTGGACCATTTTATCAAAATGCTCCATCCCCTTTTTATCACAATGCTCCAGATAGCCTATCATTACAATGCTCCATGCCCGTGTCATCACAATGCTCCATGAATATTGTCTTCACAATGCTCCATGGCCCATGTTATCACAATGCTCCATGACCCCTGTCATCACAATTCTCCAAGGCCCCTCTCATCACAATGCTCCACGACACTTGTCATCACATTGCTCCATAACACCTGTCATCACAGTGTTCCCTGCCCATGTCATCACAATGCTCCATGTCCCCTTTAATCACAATGCTCCATGCCTGTTTCCTCACAATGCTCCAGATTTCTTGTCATCCCAATGTTCCATGACCGTGGCATCACAATGCTCCATGGCCCTTTTCATCACAATGCCCCAGAATTCTTGTCATCACAATGTTCCATGACCGTGGCATCACAATGCTCCCTGGCCTTTGTCATCAAAATATTCCATGGACCCTGTCATCACAATGCTCCATGCCCTTGTCATCACAATGCTCCATGGCCCCTGTAATCACAATGCTCCATGCCCTTGTCATCACAATGCTCCAGAACACTTGTCATCATAATACTCCATTCCCGTGTCATCCCATTGCTCAATGACACTTGTCATCAAAATGTTCCTTGGCCTTTGTCATCACAGTGCTCCATGATACCTTTAATCAAAATTCTACATGACCACTGTCATCACAATGCAAGATGACCAATGTCATCACAATGCCCCATGACACGTGTCATCACACTTCGCGTTGGCCCTTGTCACCTCAAGGCTTTATGAACCGTGTCATCACTAGTTTCAAGGACACTTGTCATCACAGTGATCCATGACCACTTTCATCACAATGCTCCATGAACTCTCTTATCTCAATGCTCCATGGCCTTTGAATTCACAATGCTCCAATGTCCCGATAATCGCGTTGCTCCATGAACACTTTCATCACCATGCTCCTTGACCACTGTCACCATAATGCCCCATGACGTCTCTCATCACTGTGCTCCAAGGCCACTCTCATCAAAATGCTCCATGATCTGTGTCAGCACAATATTGCATGACACTTGTCATCACAATGCTCCATGATCCCTGGAATCACAATGATCCCTGCCAATGTCATCACAATGCTCCATGTCTCCTGTAATCACAATGATCCAGGCCCTTGTCATCACAATGTTCGGGTCTGTTTTCATCACCATGCTTCATTCCCGTGTCATCACAATGCTCCATGAAGCTTGTCTTCACAATGCTCCATGGCCCATGTCATCACAGTGCACCATGACCCCTCTCATCACAATTCTCCAAGGCCACTCTCATCACAATGCTTCACGACAATTGTCATCACATTGCTCCATAACACCTGTCATCACAGTGTTCCCTGCCCATGTCATCTCAATGCTCCATGTCCCCTATAATCACAATGCTCCATGCCTTTTTCCTCACGATTCTCCAGAATTCTTGTCATCAAAATGTTCCATGACCGTGGCATCACTATGCTACAATACCCTGGTCATCAATGTTCTCCATGACCTTTGTCATCACAATGCTCTCTGTCGCTTTTCATCACAATTCTCAATGACCACTTTAATCACTATGCTCGCTGACCATTTTCATCACATTTCTCTATTGTCATTACAATTCCCCATGGCCCCTTTCTTCACAATG
The DNA here is from genome assembly GCF_965194805.1 of Balaenoptera borealis. Taxonomy (NCBI): domain Eukaryota; kingdom Metazoa; phylum Chordata; class Mammalia; order Artiodactyla; family Balaenopteridae; genus Balaenoptera; species Balaenoptera borealis. The sequence goes on along the minus strand of NW_028122736.1, from coordinate 55,519 downwards.
CTCCATGATGCCTGTCATCACAAAGCTCCATGGCTTTTGTTATCACAATGCTCCAGGACCAGTTTCATCACAATACTCCATCCCCCTTGTCATCACAGTGCACAATGAAACCTTTCATTACAATGCTCCATGACACTTGTCATCACAATACTCCATGGCCTTTATCGTCACAATGCTCCCAGGCACTTTTCATCACGATGCTCCATGAAAACTTTCATCACATTGCTCCATGACCATTGTCATCACAATAGTCCATACCCTTGTCAACACAATGCTGCATAATAGCTGTCATCACAATTCTCCATGACTGCTGTCATCACAATAATCCAGGACAATTTTCATAACAATGCTTCATGCCCCCAGTCATCACAGTGCTCCATGACACCTTTCATCACAATTCCTAGATGATCACTGTCATCACAATGCCCCATGACACCTGTCGTCACAATTCGCTATGACCCTTGTCATCACAATACTCGATGAACCGTGTCATCACAAGGTTCCAGGACACTTGTCATCACAGTGATCCATGACCACTTTCATCACAATGCTCCATGAACTCTGTTATCTCAATGCTCCATGGCCTTTGTATTCACAATGCTCCATTGTCCCGATAATCGAGTTGCTCCATGAACACTTTCATCACAATGCTCCTTGACCACTGTCACCATAATGCCCCATGACGTCTCTCATCACTCTGCTCCAAGGCCACTCTCATTAAAATGCTCCATGATCCGTGTCAGCACAATATGCGATGACACTTGTCATCACAATGCTCCATGTTCCCTGGAATCACAATGATCCCTGCCAATGTCATCACAATGCCCCATGTCTCCTGTAATCACAATGCTCCATGCCCTTGTCATCACAATGCTCCAGGTCTGTTGTCATCACCATGCTTCATGCCCGTGTCATCACAATGCTCCACGAATCTTCTCTTCACAATGATCCATGGCCCATGTTATCCCAATGCTCCATGACCCCTGTCATCACAATACTCCAAGGCCCCTCTCATCACAATGCTCCATGACACTTGTCATCACATTGCTCCATAACACCTGTCATCACAGTGTTCCCTGCCCATGTCATCACAATGCTCCATGTCCCCTATAATCACAATACTCCATGCCATTTTCCTCAAGATGCTCCAGGATTCTTGTCATCACAATGTTCCATGACCGTGGCATCACAATGCTCCCTGGCCTTTTCATCAAAATATTCCATGGACCCTGTCATCACAATGCTCCATGCCCTTGTCATCAAAATGCTCCAGGACACTTTTCATCATAATGGTAATGCCAATGTCATCAAAATGCCCCATGACACCTGGCATCAAATTGCTCCATGGCCTTTGTCATCACAATGTTCCATGGCCCTTCTCATCACAAATCTCCATGCCCTTGTCATCAAAACGCTCCAGAACTCTTTTCATCATAATGCTCCATGCCAATGTCATCAAAATGCCCCATGACACTTGTCATCAAAATGCTCCATGGCCTTTGTCATCACAATGTTCCATGGCCCCTGTCATCACAGTGCTCCATGATACCTTTCATCACAATTGTAGATGACCACTGTCATCACAATGCCCCAGGACATATGTCATCACAATTCGCCATGGTCCTTGTCATCACAGTGCTCCTTGAACCGTGTCATCACAAGGTTCCAGGACACTTGTCATCACAATGATCCATGATCACTTTCATCACAATGCTCCATGAACCATGTCATCTCAGTGCTCCATAGCCTTTGTATTCACAATGCTCCATGGCCCCTGTAATCACAGTGCTCCATGACCCCTTTCATCACAATGCTCCAAGACCGCTCTCATCACAATGCCCCATGACGCCTGCCATCACAAATCTCCAAGGCCTCTCTTACCAAAAAGCTCCATGACCCTTGTCATCACAAAGCTCCATGACCCCTGTCACCACAATGATCCATGACTCCTTTCCTCACATTGCTCCAGTACCCTTTTCATCACAATGCTCCATGCCATTGTCAGCACAATGCTACTTGGACCATTTTATCAAAATGCTCCATCCCCTTTTTATCACAATGCTCCAGATAGCCTATCATTACAATGCTCCATGCCCGTGTCATCACAATGCTCCATGAATATTGTCTTCACAATGCTCCATGGCCCATGTCATCACAATGCTCCATGACCCCTGTCATCACAATTCTCCAAGGCCCCTCTCATCACAATGCTCCACGACACTTGTCATCACATTGCTCCATAACGCCTGTCATCACAGTGTTCCCTGCCCATGTCATCACAATGCTCCATGTCCCCTTTAATCACAATGCTCCATGCCTGTTTCCTCACAATGTTCCAGAATTCTTGTCATCCCAATGTTCCATGACCGTGGCATCACAATGATCCATGGCCCTTGTCATCACAATGCTCCATGTCCCCTTTAATCACAATGCTCCATGTCTTTTTCCTCACGATGCTCCAGAATTCTTGTCATCACAAAGTTCCATAACCGTGGCATCACAATGCTCCATGGCCTTTGTCATCACAATGTTCCATGGGCCCTCTCATCACAAAGCTCCATGCCCTTGTCATCAAAATGCTGCAGAACATTGTCAGCATAATGTTCCATGCCAATGTCATCAAAATGCCCCATGACACGTGTCATCACAATTCGCCATGGCCCTTGCCATCACAATGCTCCCTGACCCGTGTCATCACTGTGGTCCAGGACACTTGTCATCACAATGATCCATGATCACTTTCATCACAATGCTCCATGAAACATATCATCTCACTGCTCCATAGCCTTTGTATTCACAATGCTCCATGGCCCCTGTAATCACAGTGCTCCATGACCCCTTTCAACCCAATGCTCCAAGACCGCTGTCATCACAATGCCCCATGACGCCTGCCATCACAAATCTCCAAGGCCTCTCTTACCAAAAAGCTCCATGACCCCTGTCATCACAAAATTCTCTGCCCATATCATCACAATGCTCCTTGTCACCTTTAATCACAATGCTCCATGCCCTTTCATCACAATGCTCCAGAATTCTTGTCATCGCAATGTTCCTTGACCGTGTCATCACAATGCTCCATGACCCTTGTCATCACAAAGCTCCATGACCCCTGTCATCACAATGATCCATGACTCCTTTCCTCACAGTGCTCCAGTACCCTTTTCATCACAATGCTCCATGCCATTGTCAGCACAATACTCCTTGGACGCTCTCATCAAAATGCTCCGTCCCTTTTTCATCACAATGTTCCAGATAGCCTATCATTACAATGCTCCATGCCCGTGTCATCACAATGCTCCATGCCGTTGTCATCGCAATGCTCCTTGTCACCTTTAATCACAATGCTCCATGCCCTTGTCATCACAATGCTCCAGAACACTTGTCATCATAATACTCCATTCCCGTGTCATCCCATTGCTCAATGACACTTGTCATCAAAAGGTTCCTTGGCCTTTGTCATCACAGTGCTCCATGATACCTTTAATCAAAATTCTACATGACCACTGTCATCAAAATGCAAGATGACCAATGTCATCACAATGCCCCATGACAAGTGTCATCACAATTCGCCTTGGCCCTTGTCATCTCAAGGCTGTATGAACCGTGTCATCACTAGGTTCCAGGACACTTGTCATCACAGTGATCCATGACCACTTTCATCACACTGCTCCATGAACTCTGTTATCTCAATGCTCCATGGCCTTTCTATTCACAATGCTCCATTGTCCCGATAATCGCGTTGCTCCATGAACACTTTCATCACAATGCTCCTTTACCACTGTCACCATAATGCCCCATGACATCTCTCATCACTGTGCTCCAAGGCCACTCTCATCAAAATGCTCCATGATCTGTGTCAGCACAATATGGGATGACACTTTTCATCACAATGCTCCATGATCCCTGGAATCACAATGATCCCTGCCAATGTCATCACAATGCTCCAGGTCTCCTGGAATCACAATGCTCCATGCCCTTGTCATCACAATGCTCCAGGTCTGTTGTCATCACCATGCTTCATGCCCGTGTCATCACAATGCTCCATGAATCTTGTCTTCACAATGCTCCATGGCCCATGTCATCACAATGCTCCATGACCCCTGTCATCACAATTCTCCAAGGCCCCTCTCATCACAATGATCCACGACATTTGTCATCACATTGCTCCATAACACCTGTCATCACAGTGTTCCCTGCCCATGTCATCACAATGCTCCATGTCCCCTATAATCACAATGCTCCATGCCTGTTTCCTCACAATGCTCCAGAATTCTTGTCCTCACACTGTTCCATGGCCCTTGTCATCACAATGTTCCAGAATTCTTGTCATCACAATGTTCCATGACCGTGACATCACAATGCTACATGACCCTGGTCATCACTGTTCTCCATGACCTTTGTCATCACAATGCTCTCTGTCGCTTTTCATCACAATTCTCAATGACCACTTTAATCACTATGCTCGCTGACCATTTTCATCACATTTCTCTATTGTCATTACAATTCCCCATGGCCCCTTTCTTCACAATGCTCCATGATGCCTGTCATCACAAAGCTCCATGGCTTTTGTTATCACAATGCTCCAGGACCAGTTTCATCACAATACTCCATCCCCCTTGTCATCACAGTGCAAAATGAAACCTTTCATTACAATGCTCCATGACACTTGTCATCACAATGCTCCATGGCCTTTGTCATCACAATGTTCCATGGCCCCTGTCATCACAGTGCTCCACGATACCTTTCATCACAATTCTAGATGACCACTGTCATCACAATGCCCCAGGACAGATGTCATCACAATTCGCCATGGTCCTTGTCATCACAGTGCTCCATGAACCGTGTCATCACAATGTTCCAGGACACTTGTCATCACAATGATCCATGATCCCTTTCATCACAATGCTCCATGAACCCTGTCATCTCACTGCTCCATAGCCTTTGTATTCACAATGCTCCATGGCCCCTGTAATCACAGTGCTCCATGACCCTTTTCATCACAATGCTCCAAGACCACTGTCATCACAATGCCCCATGACGCCTGCAATCAGAAATCTCCAAGGCCTCTCTTACCAAAAAGCTCCATGACCCCTGTCATCACAAAGTTCTCTGCCCATATCATCACAATGCTCCTTGTCACCTTTAATCACAATGCTCCATGCCCTTTCATCACAATGCTCCAGAATTCTTGTCATCGCAATGTTCCTTGACCGTGTCATCACAATGCTCCATAACCCTTGTCATCACAAAGCTCCATGACCCCTGTCATCACAATGATCCATGACTCCTTTCCTCACAGTGCTCCAGTACCCTTTTCATCACAATGCTCCATGCCCTTGTCATCACAATGCTCCAGGTCTGTTGTCATCACCATGCTTCATGCCCGTGTCATCACAATGCTCCATGAATCTTGTCTTCACAATGCTACATGTCCCATGTCATCACAATGCACCATTACCCCTGTCATCACAATTCTCCAAGGCCCCTCTCATCACAATGCTCCACGACACTTGTCATCACATTGCTCCATAACACCTGTCATCACAGTGTTCCCTGCCCATGTCATCACAATGCTCCATGTCCCCTTTAATCACAATGCTCCATGCCTGTTTCCTCACAATGCTCCAGATTTCTCGTCATCCCAATGTTCCTAGACCGTGGCATCACAATGCTCCATGGCCCTTTTCATCACAATGCTCCAGAATTCTTGTCATCACAATGTTCCATGACCGTGGCATCACAATGCTCCCTGGCCTTTGTCATCAAAATATTCCATGGACCCTGTCATCACAATGCTCCATGCCCTTGTCATCAAAATGCTCCAGGACACTTTTCATCATAATGGTAATGCCAATGTCATCAAAATGCCCCATGACACCTGGCATCAAATTGCTCCATGGCCTTTGTCATCACAATGTTCCATGGCCCTTCTCATCACAAATCTCCATGCCCTTGTCATCAAAACGCTCCAGAACTCTTTTCATCATAATGCTCCATGCCAATGTCATCAAAATGCCCCATGACACTTGTCATCAAAATGCTCCATGGCCTTTGTCATCACAATGTTCCATGGCCCCTGTCATCACAGTGCTCCATGATACCTTTCATCACAATTGTAGATGACCACTGTCATCACAATGCCCCAGGACATATGTCATCACAATTCGCCATGGTCCTTGTCATCACAGTGCTCCTTGAACCGTGTCATCACAAGGTTCCAGGACACTTGTCATCACAATGATCCATGATCACTTTCATCACAATGCTCCATGAACCATGTCATCTCAGTGCTCCATAGCCTTTGTATTCACAATGCTCCATGGCCCCTGTAATCACAGTGCTCCATGACCCCTTTCATCACAATGCTCCAAGACCGCTCTCATCACAATGCCCCATGACGCCTGCCATCACAAATCTCCAAGGCCTCTCTTACCAAAAAGCTCCATGACCCTTGTCATCACAAAGCTCCATGACCCCTGTCACCACAATGATCCATGACTCCTTTCCTCACATTGCTCCAGTACCCTTTTCATCACAATGCTCCATGCCATTGTCAGCACAATGCTACTTGGACCATTTTATCAAAATGCTCCATCCCCTTTTTATCACAATGCTCCAGATAGCCTATCATTACAATGCTCCATGCCCGTGTCATCACAATGCTCCATGAATATTGTCTTCACAATGCTCCATGGCCCATGTCATCACAATGCTCCATGACCCCTGTCATCACAATTCTCCAAGGCCCCTCTCATCACAATGCTCCACGACACTTGTCATCACATTGCTCCATAACGCCTGTCATCACAGTGTTCCCTGCCCATGTCATCACAATGCTCCATGTCCCCTTTAATCACAATGCTCCATGCCTGTTTCCTCACAATGTTCCAGAATTCTTGTCATCCCAATGTTCCATGACCGTGGCATCACAATGATCCATGGCCCTTGTCATCACAATGCTCCATGTCCCCTTTAATCACAATGCTCCATGTCTTTTTCCTCACGATGCTCCAGAATTCTTGTCATCACAAAGTTCCATAACCGTGGCATCACAATGCTCCATGGCCTTTGTCATCACAATGTTCCATGGGCCCTCTCATCACAAAGCTCCATGCCCTTGTCATCAAAATGCTGCAGAACATTGTCAGCATAATGTTCCATGCCAATGTCATCAAAATGCCCCATGACACGTGTCATCACAATTCTCCATGGCCCTTGCCATCACAATGCTCCCTGACCCGTGTCATCACTGTGGTCCAGGACACTTGTCATCACAATGATCCATGATCACTTTCATCACAATGCTCCATGAAACATATCATCTCACTGCTCCATAGCCTTTGTATTCACAATGCTCCATGGCCCCTGTAATCACAGTGCTCCATGACCCCTTTCAACCCAATGCTCCAAGACCGCTGTCATCACAATGCCCCATGACGCCTGCCGTCACAAATCTCCAAGGCCTCTCTTACCAAAAAGCTCCATGACCCCTGTCATCACAAAATTCTCTGCCCATATCATCACAATGCTCCTTGTCACCTTTAATCACAATGCTCCATGCCCTTTCATCACAATGCTCCAGAATTCTTGTCATCGCAATGTTCCTTGACCGTGTCATCACAATGCTCCATGACCCTTGTCATCACAAAGCTCCATGACCCCTGTCATCACAATGATCCATGACTCCTTTCCTCACAGTGCTCCAGTACCCTTTTCATCACAATGCTCCATGCCATTGTCAGCACAATACTCCTTGGACGCTCTCATCAAAATGCTCCGTCCCTTTTTCATCACAATGTTCCAGATAGCCTATCATTACAATGCTCCATGCCCGTGTCATCACAATGCTCCATGCCGTTGTCATCGCAATGCTCCTTGTCACCTTTAATCACAATGCTCCATGCCCTTGTCATCACAATGCTCCAGAACACTTGTCATCATAATACTCCATTCCCGTGTCATCCCATTGCTCAATGACACTTGTCATCAAAAGGTTCCTTGGCCTTTGTCATCACAGTGCTCCATGATACCTTTAATCAAAATTCTACATGACCACTGTCATCAAAATGCAAGATGACCAATGTCATCACAATGCCCCATGACAAGTGTCATCACAATTCGCCTTGGCCCTTGTCATCTCAAGGCTGTATGAACCGTGTCATCACTAGGTTCCAGGACACTTGTCATCACAGTGATCCATGACCACTTTCATCACACTGCTCCATGAACTCTGTTATCTCAATGCTCCATGGCCTTTCTATTCACAATGCTCCATTGTCCCGATAATCGCGTTGCTCCATGAACACTTTCATCACAATGCTCCTTTACCACTGTCACCATAATGCCCCATGACATCTCTCATCACTGTGCTCCAAGGCCACTCTCATCAAAATGCTCCATGATCTGTGTCAGCACAATATGGGATGCCACTTTTCATCACAATGCTCCATGATCCCTGGAATCACAATGATCCCTGCCAATGTCATCACAATGCTCCAGGTCTCCTGGAATCACAATGCTCCATGCCCTTGTCATCACAATGCTCCAGGTCTGTTGTCATCACCATGCTTCATGCCCGTGTCATCACAATGCTCCATGAATCTTGTCTTCACAATGCTCCATGGCCCATGTCATCACAATGCTCCATGACCCCTGTCATCACAATTCTCCAAGGCCCCTCTCATCACAATGATCCACGACATTTGTCATCACATTGCTCCATAACACCTGTCATCACAGTGTTCCCTGCCCATGTCATCACAATGCTCCATGTCCCCTATAATCACAATGCTCCATGCCTGTTTCCTCACAATGCTCCAGAATTCTTGTCCTCACACTGTTCCATGGCCCTTGTCATCACAATGTTCCAGAATTCTTGTCATCACAATGTTCCATGACCGTGACATCACAATGCTACATGACCCTGGTCATCACTGTTCTCCATGACCTTTGTCATCACAATGCTCTCTGTCGCTTTTCATCACAATTCTCAATGACCACTTTAATCACTATGCTCGCTGACCATTTTCATCACATTTCTCTATTGTCATTACAATTCCCCATGGCCCCTTTCTTCACAATGCTCCATGATGCCTGTCATCACAAAGCTCCATGGCTTTTGTTATCACAATGCTCCAGGACCAGTTTCATCACAATACTCCATCCCCCTTGTCATCACAGTGCAAAATGAAACCTTTCATTACAATGCTCCATGACACTTGTCATCACAATGCTCCATGGCCTTTGTCATCACAATGTTCCATGGCCCCTGTCATCACAGTGCTCCACGATACCTTTCATCACAATTCTAGATGACCACTGTCATCACAATGCCCCAGGACAGATGTCATCACAATTCGCCATGGTCCTTGTCATCACAGTGCTCCATGAACCGTGTCATCACAATGTTCCAGGACACTTGTCATCACAATGATCCATGATCCCTTTCATCACAATGCTCCATGAACCCTGTCATCTCACTGCTCCATAGCCTTTGTATTCACAATGCTCCATGGCCCCTGTAATCACAGTGCTCCATGACCCTTTTCATCACAATGCTCCAAGACCACTGTCATCACAATGCCCCATGACGCCTGCAATCAGAAATCTCCAAGGCCTCTCTTACCAAAAAGCTCCATGACCCCTGTCATCACAAAGTTCTCTGCCCATATCATCACAATGCTCCTTGTCACCTTTAATCACAATGCTCCATGCCCTTTCATCACAATGCTCCAGAATTCTTGTCATCGCAATGTTCCTTGACCGTGTCATCACAATGCTCCATAACCCTTGTCATCACAAAGCTCCATGACCCCTGTCATCACAATGATCCATGACTCCTTTCCTCACAGTGCTCCAGTACCCTTTTCATCACAATGCTCCATGCCCTTGTCATCACAATGCTCCAGGTCTGTTGTCATCACCATGCTTCATGCCCGTGTCATCACAATGCTCCATGAATCTTGTCTTCACAATGCTACATGTCCCATGTCATCACAATGCACCATTACCCCTGTCATCACAATTCTCCAAGGCCCCTCTCATCACAATGCTCCACGACACTTGTCATCACATTGCTCCATAACACCTGTCATCACAGTGTTCCCTGCCCATGTCATCACAATGCTCCATGTCCCCTTTAATCACAATGCTCCATGCCTGTTTCCTCACAATGCTCCAGATTTCTCGTCATCCCAATGTTCCATGACCGTGGCATCACAATGCTCCATGGCCCTTTTCATCACAATGCTCCAGAATTCTTGTCATCACAATGTTCCATGACCGTGGCATCACAATGCTCCCTGGCCTTTGTCATCAAAATATTCCATGGACCCTGTCATCACAATGCTCCATGCCCTTGTCATCAAAATGCTCCAGGACACTTTTCATCATAATGGTAATGCCAATGTCATCAAAATGCCCCATGACACCTGGCATCAAATTGCTCCATGGCCTTTGTCATCACAATGTTCCATGGCCCTTCTCATCACAAATCTCCATGCCCTTGTCATCAAAACGCTCCAGAACTCTTTTCATCATAATGCTCCATGCCAATGTCATCAAAATGCCCCATGACACTTGTCATCAAAATGCTCCATGGCCTTTGTCATCACAATGTTCCATGGCCCCTGTCATCACAGTGCTCCATGATACCTTTCATCACAATTGTAGATGACCACTGTCATCACAATGCCCCAGGACATATGTCATCACAATTCGCCATGGTCCTTGTCATCACAGTGCTCCTTGAACCGTGTCATCACAAGGTTCCAGGACACTTGTCATCACAATGATCCATGATCACTTTCATCACAATGCTCCATGAACCATGTCATCTCAGTGCTCCATAGCCTTTGTATTCACAATGCTCCATGGCCCCTGTAATCACAGTGCTCCATGACCCCTTTCATCACAATGCTCCAAGACCGCTCTCATCACAATGCCCCATGACGCCTGCCATCACAAATCTCCAAGGCCTCTCTTACCAAAAAGCTCCATGACCCTTGTCATCACAAAGCTCCATGACCCCTGTCACCACAATGATCCATGACTCCTTTCCTCACATTGCTCCAGTACCCTTTTCATCACAATGCTCCATGCCATTGTCAGCACAATGCTACTTGGACCATTTTATCAAAATGCTCCATCCCCTTTTTATCACAATGCTCCAGATAGCCTATCATTACAATGCTCCATGCCCGTGTCATCACAATGCTCCATGAATATTGTCTTCACAATGCTCCATGGCCCATGTCATCACAATGCTCCATGACCCCTGTCATCACAATTCTCCAAGGCCCCTCTCATCACAATGCTCCACGACACTTGTCATCACATTGCTCCATAACGCCTGTCATCACAGTGTTCCCTGCCCATGTCATCACAATGCTCCATGTCCCCTTTAATCACAATGCTCCATGCCTGTTTCCTCACAATGTTCCAGAATTCTTGTCATCCCAATGTTCCATGACCGTGGCATCACAATGATCCATGGCCCTTGTCATCACAATGCTCCATGTCCCCTTTAATCACAATGCTCCATGTCTTTTTCCTCACGATGCTCCAGAATTCTTGTCATCACAAAGTTCCATAACCGTGGCATCACAATGCTCCATGGCCTTTGTCATCACAATGTTCCATGGGCCCTCTCATCACAAAGCTCCATGCCCTTGTCATCAAAATGCTGCAGAACATTGTCAGCATAATGTTCCATGCCAATGTCATCAAAATGCCCCATGACACGTGTCATCACAATTCGCCATGGTCCTTGCCATCACAATGCTCCCTGACCCGTGTCATCACTGTGGTCCAGGACACTTGTCATCACAATGATCCATGATCACTTTCATCACAATGCTCCATGAAACATATCATCTCACTGCTCCATAGCCTTTGTATTCACAATGCTCCATGGCCCCTGTAATCACAGTGCTCCATGACCCCTTTCAACCCAATGCTCCAAGACCGCTGTCATCACAATGCCCCATGACGCCTGCCGTCACAAATCTCCAAGGCCTCTCTTACCAAAAAGCTCCATGACCCCTGTCATCACAAAATTCTCTGCCCATATCATCACAATGCTCCTTGTCACCTTTAATCACAATGCTCCATGCCCTTTCATCACAATGCTCCAGAATTCTTGTCATCGCAATGTTCCTTGACCGTGTCATCACAAAGCTCCATGACCCCTGTCATCACAATGATCCATGACTCCTTTCCTCACAGTGCTCCAGTACCCTTTTCATCACAATGCTCCATGCCATTGTCAGCACAATACTCCTTGGACGCTCTCATCAAAATGCTCCGTCCCTTTTTCATCACAATGTTCCAGATAGCCTATCATTACAATGCTCCATGCCCGTGTCATCACAATGCTCCATGCCGTTGTCATCACAATGCTCCTTGTCACCTTTAATCACAATGCTCCATGCCCTTGTCATCACAATGCTCCAGAACACTTGTCATCATAATACTCCATTCCCGTGTCATCCCATTGCTCAATGACACTTGTCATCAAAAGGTTCCTTGGCCTTTGTCATCACAGTGCTCCATGATACCTTTAATCAAAATTCTACATGACCACTGTCATCAAAATGCAAGATGACCAATGTCATCACAATGCCCCATGACAAGTGTCATCACAATTCGCCTTGGCCCTTGTCATCTCAAGGCTGTATGAACCGTGTCATCACTAGGTTCCAGGACACTTGTCATCACAGTGATCCATGACCACTTTCATCACACTGCTCCATGAACTCTGTTATCTCAATGCTCCATGGCCTTTCTATTCACAATGCTCCATTGTCCCGATAATCGCGTTGCTCCATGAACACTTTCATCACAATGCTCCTTTACCACTGTCACCATAATGCCCCATGACATCTCTCATCACTGTGCTCCAAGGCCACTCTCATCAAAATGCTCCATGATCTGTGTCAGCACAATATGGGATGACACTTTTCATCACAATGCTCCATGATCCCTGGAATCACAATGATCCCTGCCAATGTCATCACAATGCTCCAGGTCTCCTGGAATCACAATGCTCCATGCCCTTGTCATCACAATGCTCCAGGTCTGTTGTCATCACCATGCTTCATGCCCGTGTCATCACAATGCTCCATGAATCTTGTCTTCACAATGCTCCATGGCCCATGTCATCACAATGCTCCATGACCCCTGTCATCACAATTCTCCAAGGCCCCTCTCATCACAATGATCCACGACATTTGTCATCACATTGCTCCATAACACCTGTCATCACAGTGTTCCCTGCCCATGTCATCACAATGCTCCATGTCCCCTATAATCACAATGCTCCATGCCTGTTTCCTCACAATGCTCCAGAATTCTTGTCCTCACACTGTTCCATGGCCCTTGTCATCACAATGTTCCAGAATTCTTGTCATCACAATGTTCCATGACCGTGACATCACAATGCTACATGACCCTGGTCATCACTGTTCTCCATGACCTTTGTCATCACAATGCTCTCTGTCGCTTTTCATCACAATTCTCAATGACCACTTTAATCACTATGCTCGCTGACCATTTTCATCACATTTCTCTATTGTCATTACAATTCCCCATGGCCCCTTTCTTCACAATGCTCCATGATGCCTGTCATCACAAAGCTCCATGGCTTTTGTTATCACAATGCTCCAGGACCAGTTTCATCACAATACTCCATCCCCCTTGTCATCACAGTGCAAAATGAAACCTTTCATTACAATGCTCCATGACACTTGTCATCACAATGCTCCATGGCCTTTGTCATCACAATGTTCCATGGCCCCTGTCATCACAGTGCTCCACGATACCTTTCATCACAATTCTAGATGACCACTGTCATCACAATGCCCCAGGACAGATGTCATCACAATTCGCCATGGTCCTTGTCATCACAGTGCTCCATGAACCGTGTCATCACAATGTTCCAGGACACTTGTCATCACAATGATCCATGATCCCTTTCATCACAATGCTCCATGAACCCTGTCATCTCACTGCTCCATAGCCTTTGTATTCACAATGCTCCATGGCCCCTGTAATCACAGTGCTCCATGACCCTTTTCATCAGAATGCTCCAAGACCACTGTCATCACAATTCCCCATGACGCCTGCAATCAGAAATCTCCAAGGCCTCTCTTACCTAAAAGCTCCATGACCCCTGTCATCACAAAGTTCTCTGCCCATATCATCACAATGCTCCTTGTCACCTTTAATCACAATGCTCCATGCCCTTTCATCACAATGCTCCAGAATTCTTGTCATCGCAATGTTCCTTGACCGTGTCATCACAATGCTCCATAACCCTTGTCATCACAAAGCTCCATGACCCCTGTCATCACAATGATCCATGACTCCTTTCCTCACAGTGCTCCAGTACCCTTTGCATCACAATGCTCCATGCCCTTGTCATCACAATGCTCCAGGTCTGTTGTCATCACCATGCTTCATGCCCGTGTCATCACAATGCTCCATGAATCTTGTCTTCACAATGCTACATGTCCCATGTCATCACAATGCACCATTACCCCTGTCATCACAATTCTCCAAGGCCCCTCTCATCACAATGCTCCACGACACTTGTCATCACATTGCTCCATAACACCTGTCATCACAGTGTTCCCTGCCCATGTCATCACAATGCTCCATGTCCCCTTTAATCACAATGCTCCATGCCTGTTTCCTCACAATGCTCCAGATTTCTTGTCATCCCAATGTTCCATGACCGTGGCATCACAATGCTCCATGGCCCTTTTCATCACAATGCTCCAGAATTCTTGTCATCACAATGTTCCATGACCGTGGCATCACAATGCTCCCTGGCCTTTGTCATCAAAATATTCCATGGACCCTGTCATCACAATGCTCCATGCCCTTGTCATCAAAATGCTCCAGCACACTTTTCATCATAATGGTAATGCCAATGTCATCAAAATGCCCCATGACACCTGGCATCAAATTGCTCCATGGCCTTTGTCATCACAATGTTCCATGGCCCTTCTCATCACAAATCTCCATGCCCTTGTCATCAAAACGCTCCAGAACTCTTTTCATCATAATGCTCCATGCCAATGTCATCAAAATGCCCCATGACACTTGTCATCAAAATGCTCCATGGCCTTTGTCATCACAATGTTCCATGGCCCCTGTCATCACAGTGCTCCATGATACCTTTCATCACAATTGTAGATGACCACTGTCATCACAATGCCCCAGGACATATGTCATCACAATTCGCCATGGTCCTTGTCATCACAGTGCTCCTTGAACCGTGTCATCACAAGGTTCCAGGACACTTGTCATCACAATGATCCATGATCACTTTCATCACAATGCTCCATGAACCATGTCATCTCAGTGCTCCATAGCCTTTGTATTCACAATGCTCCATGGCCCCTGTAATCACAGTGCTCCATGACCCCTTTCATCACAATGCTCCAAGACCGCTCTCATCACAATGCCCCATGACGCCTGCCATCACAAATCTCCAAGGCCTCTCTTACCAAAAAGCTCCATGACCCTTGTCATCACAAAGCTCCATGACCCCTGTCACCACAATGATCCATGACTCCTTTCCTCACATTGCTCCAGTACCCTTTTCATCACAATGCTCCATGCCATTGTCAGCACAATGCTACTTGGACCATTTTATCAAAATGCTCCATCCCCTTTTTATCACAATGCTCCAGATAGCCTATCATTACAATGCTCCATGCCCGTGTCATCACAATGCTCCATGAATATTGTCTTCACAATGCTCCATGGCCCATGTTATCACAATGCTCCATGACCCCTGTCATCACAATTCTCCAAGGCCCCTCTCATCACAATGCTCCACGACACTTGTCATCACATTGCTCCATAACACCTGTCATCACAGTGTTCCCTGCCCATGTCATCACAATGCTCCATGTCCCCTTTAATCACAATGCTCCATGCCTGTTTCCTCACAATGCTCCAGATTTCTTGTCATCCCAATGTTCCATGACCGTGGCATCACAATGCTCCATGGCCCTTTTCATCACAATGCCCCAGAATTCTTGTCATCACAATGTTCCATGACCGTGGCATCACAATGCTCCCTGGCCTTTGTCATCAAAATATTCCATGGACCCTGTCATCACAATGCTCCATGCCCTTGTCATCACAATGCTCCATGGCCCCTGTAATCACAATGCTCCATGCCCTTGTCATCACAATGCTCCAGAACACTTGTCATCATAATACTCCATTCCCGTGTCATCCCATTGCTCAATGACACTTGTCATCAAAATGTTCCTTGGCCTTTGTCATCACAGTGCTCCATGATACCTTTAATCAAAATTCTACATGACCACTGTCATCACAATGCAAGATGACCAATGTCATCACAATGCCCCATGACACGTGTCATCACACTTCGCGTTGGCCCTTGTCACCTCAAGGCTTTATGAACCGTGTCATCACTAGTTTCAAGGACACTTGTCATCACAGTGATCCATGACCACTTTCATCACAATGCTCCATGAACTCTCTTATCTCAATGCTCCATGGCCTTTGAATTCACAATGCTCCAATGTCCCGATAATCGCGTTGCTCCATGAACACTTTCATCACCATGCTCCTTGACCACTGTCACCATAATGCCCCATGACGTCTCTCATCACTGTGCTCCAAGGCCACTCTCATCAAAATGCTCCATGATCTGTGTCAGCACAATATTGCATGACACTTGTCATCACAATGCTCCATGATCCCTGGAATCACAATGATCCCTGCCAATGTCATCACAATGCTCCATGTCTCCTGTAATCACAATGATCCAGGCCCTTGTCATCACAATGTTCGGGTCTGTTTTCATCACCATGCTTCATTCCCGTGTCATCACAATGCTCCATGAAGCTTGTCTTCACAATGCTCCATGGCCCATGTCATCACAGTGCACCATGACCCCTCTCATCACAATTCTCCAAGGCCACTCTCATCACAATGCTTCACGACAATTGTCATCACATTGCTCCATAACACCTGTCATCACAGTGTTCCCTGCCCATGTCATCTCAATGCTCCATGTCCCCTATAATCACAATGCTCCATGCCTTTTTCCTCACGATTCTCCAGAATTCTTGTCATCAAAATGTTCCATGACCGTGGCATCACTATGCTACAATACCCTGGTCATCAATGTTCTCCATGACCTTTGTCATCACAATGCTCTCTGTCGCTTTTCATCACAATTCTCAATGACCACTTTAATCACTATGCTCGCTGACCATTTTCATCACATTTCTCTATTGTCATTACAATTCCCCATGGCCCCTTTCTTCACAATGCTCCATGATGCCTGTCATCACAAAGCTCCATGGCTTTTGTTATCACAATGCTCCAGGACCAGTTTCATCACAATACTCCATCCCCCTTGTCATCACAGTGCACAATGAAACCTTTCATTACAATGCTCCATGACACTTGTCATCACAATACTCCATGGCCTTTATCGTCACAATGCTCCCAGGCACTTTTCATCACGATGCTCCATGAAAACTTTCATCACATTGCTCCATGACCATTGTCATCACAATAGTCCATACCCTTGTCAACACAATGCTGCATAATAGCTGTCATCACAATTCTCCATGACTGCTGTCATCACAATAATCCAGGACAATTTTCATAACAATGCTTCATGCCCCCAGTCATCACAGTGCTCCATGACACCTTTCATCACAATTCCTAGATGATCACTGTCATCACAATGCCCCATGACACCTGTCGTCACAATTCGCTATGACCCTTGTCATCACAATACTCGATGAACCGTGTCATCACAAGGTTCCAGGACACTTGTCATCACAGTGATCCATGACCACTTTCATCACAATGCTCCATGAACTCTGTTATCTCAATGCTCCATGGCCTTTGTATTCACAATGCTCCATTGTCCCGATAATCGAGTTGCTCCATGAACACTTTCATCACAATGCTCCTTGACCACTGTCACCATAATGCCCCATGACGTCTCTCATCACTCTGCTCCAAGGCCACTCTCATTAAAATGCTCCATGATCCGTGTCAGCACAATATGCGATGACACTTGTCATCACAATGCTCCATGTTCCCTGGAATCACAATGATCCCTGCCAATGTCATCACAATGCCCCATGTCTCCTGTAATCACAATGCTCCATGCCCTTGTCATCACAATGCTCCAGGTCTGTTGTCATCACCATGCTTCATGCCCGTGTCATCACAATGCTCCACGAATCTTCTCTTCACAATGATCCATGGCCCATGTTATCCCAATGCTCCATGACCCCTGTCATCACAATACTCCAAGGCCCCTCTCATCACAATGCTCCATGACACTTGTCATCACATTGCTCCATAACACCTGTCATCACAGTGTTCCCTGCCCATGTCATCACAATGCTCCATGTCCCCTATAATCACAATACTCCATGCCATTTTCCTCAAGATGCTCCAGGATTCTTGTCATCACAATGTTCCATGACCGTGGCATCACAATGCTCCCTGGCCTTTTCATCAAAATATTCCATGGACCCTGTCATCACAATGCTCCATGCCCTTGTCATCAAAATGCTCCAGGACACTTTTCATCATAATGGTAATGCCAATGTCATCAAAATGCCCCATGACACCTGGCATCAAATTGCTCCATGGCCTTTGTCATCACAATGTTCCATGGCCCTTCTCATCACAAATCTCCATGCCCTTGTCATCAAAACGCTCCAGAACTCTTTTCATCATAATGCTCCATGCCAATGTCATCAAAATGCCCCATGACACTTGTCATCAAAATGCTCCATGGCCTTTGTCATCACAATGTTCCATGGCCCCTGTCATCACAGTGCTCCATGATACCTTTCATCACAATTGTAGATGACCACTGTCATCACAATGCCCCAGGACATATGTCATCACAATTCGCCATGGTCCTTGTCATCACAGTGCTCCTTGAACCGTGTCATCACAAGGTTCCAGGACACTTGTCATCACAATGATCCATGATCACTTTCATCACAATGCTCCATGAACCATGTCATCTCAGTGCTCCATAGCCTTTGTATTCACAATGCTCCATGGCCCCTGTAATCACAGTGCTCCATGACCCCTTTCATCACAATGCTCCAAGACCGCTCTCATCACAATGCCCCATGACGCCTGCCATCACAAATCTCCAAGGCCTCTCTTACCAAAAAGCTCCATGACCCTTGTCATCACAAAGCTCCATGACCCCTGTCACCACAATGATCCATGACTCCTTTCCTCACATTGCTCCAGTACCCTTTTCATCACAATGCTCCATGCCATTGTCAGCACAATGCTACTTGGACCATTTTATCAAAATGCTCCATCCCCTTTTTATCACAATGCTCCAGATAGCCTATCATTACAATGCTCCATGCCCGTGTCATCACAATGCTCCATGAATATTGTCTTCACAGTGCTCCATGGCCCATGTCATCACAATGCTCCATGACCCCTGTCATCACAATTCTCCAAGGCCCCTCTCATCACAATGCTCCACGACACTTGTCATCACATTGCTCCATAACGCCTGTCATCACAGTGTTCCCTGCCCATGTCATCACAATGCTCCATGTCCCCTTTAATCACAATGCTCCATGCCTGTTTCCTCACAATGTTCCAGAATTCTTGTCATCCCAATGTTCCATGACCGTGGCATCACAATGATCCATGGCCCTTGTCATCACAATGCTCCATGTCCCCTTTAATCACAATGCTCCATGTCTTTTTCCTCACGATGCTCCAGAATTCTTGTCATCACAAAGTTCCATAACCGTGGCATCACAATGCTCCATGGCCTTTGTCATCACAATGTTCCATGGGCCCTCTCATCACAAAGCTCCATGCCCTTGTCATCAAAATGCTGCAGAACATTGTCAGCATAATGTTCCATGCCAATGTCATCAAAATGCCCCATGACACGTGTCATCACAATTCGCCATGGCCCTTGCCATCACAATGCTCCCTGACCCGTGTCATCACTGTGGTCCAGGACACTTGTCATCACAATGATCCATGATCACTTTCATCACAATGCTCCATGAAACATATCATCTCACTGCTCCATAGCCTTTGTATTCACAATGCTCCATGGCCCCTGTAATCACAGTGCTCCATGACCCCTTTCAACCCAATGCTCCAAGACCGCTGTCATCACAATGCCCCATGACGCCTGCCATCACAAATCTCCAAGGCCTCTCTTACCAAAAAGCTCCATGACCCCTGTCATCACAAAATTCTCTGCCCATATCATCACAATGCTCCTTGTCACCTTTAATCACAATGCTCCATGCCCTTTCATCACAATGCTCCAGAATTCTTGTCATCGCAATGTTCCTTGACCGTGTCATCACAATGCTCCATGACCCTTGTCATCACAAAGCTCCATGACCCCTGTCATCACAATGATCCATGACTCCTTTCCTCACAGTGCTCCAGTACCCTTTTCATCACAATGCTCCATGCCATTGTCAGCACAATACTCCTTGGACGCTCTCATCAAAATGCTCCGTCCCTTTTTCATCACAATGTTCCAGATAGCCTATCATTACAATGCTCCATGCCCGTGTCATCACAATGCTCCATGCCGTTGTCATCGCAATGCTCCTTGTCACCTTTAATCACAATGCTCCATGCCCTTGTCATCACAATGCTCCAGAACACTTGTCATCATAATACTCCATTCCCGTGTCATCCCATTGCTCAATGACACTTGTCATCAAAAGGTTCCTTGGCCTTTGTCATCACAGTGCTCCATGATACCTTTAATCAAAATTCTACATGACCACTGTCATCAAAATGCAAGATGACCAATGTCATCACAATGCCCCATGACAAGTGTCATCACAATTCGCCTTGGCCCTTGTCATCTCAAGGCTGTATGAACCGTGTCATCACTAGGTTCCAGGACACTTGTCATCACAGTGATCCATGACCACTTTCATCACACTGCTCCATGAACTCTGTTATCTCAATGCTCCATGGCCTTTCTATTCACAATGCTCCATTGTCCCGATAATCGCGTTGCTCCATGAACACTTTCATCACAATGCTCCTTTACCACTGTCACCATAATGCCCCATGACATCTCTCATCACTGTGCTCCAAGGCCACTCTCATCAAAATGCTCCATGATCTGTGTCAGCACAATATGGGATGACACTTTTCATCACAATGCTCCATGATCCCTGGAATCACAATGATCCCTGCCAATGTCATCACAATGCTCCAGGTCTCCTGGAATCACAATGCTCCATGCCCTTGTCATCACAATGCTCCAGGTCTGTTGTCATCACCATGCTTCATGCCCGTGTCATCACAATGCTCCATGAATCTTGTCTTCACAATGCTCCATGGCCCATGTCATCACAATGCTCCATGACCCCTGTCATCACAATTCTCCAAGGCCCCTCTCATCACAATGATCCACGACATTTGTCATCACATTGCTCCATAACACCTGTCATCACAGTGTTCCCTGCCCATGTCATCACAATGCTCCATGTCCCCTATAATCACAATGCTCCATGCCTGTTTCCTCACAATGCTCCAGAATTCTTGTCCTCACACTGTTCCATGGCCCTTGTCATCACAATGTTCCAGAATTCTTGTCATCACAATGTTCCATGACCGTGACATCACAATGCTACATGACCCTGGTCATCACTGTTCTCCATGACCTTTGTCATCACAATGCTCTCTGTCGCTTTTCATCACAATTCTCAATGACCACTTTAATCACTATGCTCGCTGACCATTTTCATCACATTTCTCTATTGTCATTACAATTCCCCATGGCCCCTTTCTTCACAATGCTCCATGATGCCTGTCATCACAAAGCTCCATGGCTTTTGTTATCACAATGCTCCAGGACCAGTTTCATCACAATACTCCATCCCCCTTGTCATCACAGTGCAAAATGAAACCTTTCATTACAATGCTCCATGACACTTGTCATCACAATGCTCCATGGCCTTTGTCATCACAATGTTCCATGGCCCCTGTCATCACAGTGCTCCACGATACCTTTCATCACAATTCTAGATGACCACTGTCATCACAATGCCCCAGGACAGATGTCATCACAATTCGCCATGGTCCTTGTCATCACAGTGCTCCATGAACCGTGTCATCACAATGTTCCAGGACACTTGTCATCACAATGATCCATGATCCCTTTCATCACAATGCTCCATGAACCCTGTCATCTCACTGCTCCATAGCCTTTGTATTCACAATGCTCCATGGCCCCTGTAATCACAGTGCTCCATGACCCTTTTCATCACAATGCTCCAAGACCACTGTCATCACAATGCCCCATGACGCCTGCAATCAGAAATCTCCAAGGCCTCTCTTACCAAAAAGCTCCATGACCCCTGTCATCACAAAGTTCTCTGCCCATATCATCACAATGCTCCTTGTCACCTTTAATCACAATGCTCCATGCCCTTTCATCACAATGCTCCAGAATTCTTGTCATCGCAATGTTCCTTGACCGTGTCATCACAATGCTCCATAACCCTTGTCATCACAAAGCTCCATGACCCCTGTCATCACAATGATCCATGACTCCTTTCCTCACAGTGCTCCAGTACCCTTTTCATCACAATGCTCCATGCCCTTGTCATCACAATGCTCCAGGTCTGTTGTCATCACCATGCTTCATGCCCGTGTCATCACAATGCTCCATGAATCTTGTCTTCACAATGCTACATGTCCCATGTCATCACAATGCACCATTACCCCTGTCATCACAATTCTCCAAGGCCCCTCTCATCACAATGCTCCACGACACTTGTCATCACATTGC
This sequence comes from Balaenoptera borealis, assembly GCF_965194805.1. Taxonomy (NCBI): domain Eukaryota; kingdom Metazoa; phylum Chordata; class Mammalia; order Artiodactyla; family Balaenopteridae; genus Balaenoptera; species Balaenoptera borealis. The sequence continues at coordinate 32,673 of NW_028122736.1, read as the reverse complement.
TCCATAACACCTGTCATCACAGTGTTCCCTGCCCATGTCATCACAATGCTCCATGTCCCCTTTAATCACAATGCTCCATGCCTGTTTCCTCACAATGCTCCAGATTTCTCGTCATCCCAATGTTCCTAGACCGTGGCATCACAATGCTCCATGGCCCTTTTCATCACAATGCTCCAGAATTCTTGTCATCACAATGTTCCATGACCGTGGCATCACAATGCTCCCTGGCCTTTGTCATCAAAATATTCCATGGACCCTGTCATCACAATGCTCCATGCCCTTGTCATCAAAATGCTCCAGGACACTTTTCATCATAATGGTAATGCCAATGTCATCAAAATGCCCCATGACACCTGGCATCAAATTGCTCCATGGCCTTTGTCATCACAATGTTCCATGGCCCTTCTCATCACAAATCTCCATGCCCTTGTCATCAAAACGCTCCAGAACTCTTTTCATCATAATGCTCCATGCCAATGTCATCAAAATGCCCCATGACACTTGTCATCAAAATGCTCCATGGCCTTTGTCATCACAATGTTCCATGGCCCCTGTCATCACAGTGCTCCATGATACCTTTCATCACAATTGTAGATGACCACTGTCATCACAATGCCCCAGGACATATGTCATCACAATTCGCCATGGTCCTTGTCATCACAGTGCTCCTTGAACCGTGTCATCACAAGGTTCCAGGACACTTGTCATCACAATGATCCATGATCACTTTCATCACAATGCTCCATGAACCATGTCATCTCAGTGCTCCATAGCCTTTGTATTCACAATGCTCCATGGCCCCTGTAATCACAGTGCTCCATGACCCCTTTCATCACAATGCTCCAAGACCGCTCTCATCACAATGCCCCATGACGCCTGCCATCACAAATCTCCAAGGCCTCTCTTACCAAAAAGCTCCATGACCCTTGTCATCACAAAGCTCCATGACCCCTGTCACCACAATGATCCATGACTCCTTTCCTCACATTGCTCCAGTACCCTTTTCATCACAATGCTCCATGCCATTGTCAGCACAATGCTACTTGGACCATTTTATCAAAATGCTCCATCCCCTTTTTATCACAATGCTCCAGATAGCCTATCATTACAATGCTCCATGCCCGTGTCATCACAATGCTCCATGAATATTGTCTTCACAATGCTCCATGGCCCATGTCATCACAATGCTCCATGACCCCTGTCATCACAATTCTCCAAGGCCCCTCTCATCACAATGCTCCACGACACTTGTCATCACATTGCTCCATAACGCCTGTCATCACAGTGTTCCCTGCCCATGTCATCACAATGCTCCATGTCCCCTTTAATCACAATGCTCCATGCCTGTTTCCTCACAATGTTCCAGAATTCTTGTCATCCCAATGTTCCATGACCGTGGCATCACAATGATCCATGGCCCTTGTCATCACAATGCTCCATGTCCCCTTTAATCACAATGCTCCATGTCTTTTTCCTCACGATGCTCCAGAATTCTTGTCATCACAAAGTTCCATAACCGTGGCATCACAATGCTCCATGGCCTTTGTCATCACAATGTTCCATGGGCCCTCTCATCACAAAGCTCCATGCCCTTGTCATCAAAATGCTGCAGAACATTGTCAGCATAATGTTCCATGCCAATGTCATCAAAATGCCCCATGACACGTGTCATCACAATTCTCCATGGCCCTTGCCATCACAATGCTCCCTGACCCGTGTCATCACTGTGGTCCAGGACACTTGTCATCACAATGATCCATGATCACTTTCATCACAATGCTCCATGAAACATATCATCTCACTGCTCCATAGCCTTTGTATTCACAATGCTCCATGGCCCCTGTAATCACAGTGCTCCATGACCCCTTTCAACCCAATGCTCCAAGACCGCTGTCATCACAATGCCCCATGACGCCTGCCGTCACAAATCTCCAAGGCCTCTCTTACCAAAAAGCTCCATGACCCCTGTCATCACAAAATTCTCTGCCCATATCATCACAATGCTCCTTGTCACCTTTAATCACAATGCTCCATGCCCTTTCATCACAATGCTCCAGAATTCTTGTCATCGCAATGTTCCTTGACCGTGTCATCACAATGCTCCATGACCCTTGTCATCACAAAGCTCCATGACCCCTGTCATCACAATGATCCATGACTCCTTTCCTCACAGTGCTCCAGTACCCTTTTCATCACAATGCTCCATGCCATTGTCAGCACAATACTCCTTGGACGCTCTCATCAAAATGCTCCGTCCCTTTTTCATCACAATGTTCCAGATAGCCTATCATTACAATGCTCCATGCCCGTGTCATCACAATGCTCCATGCCGTTGTCATCGCAATGCTCCTTGTCACCTTTAATCACAATGCTCCATGCCCTTGTCATCACAATGCTCCAGAACACTTGTCATCATAATACTCCATTCCCGTGTCATCCCATTGCTCAATGACACTTGTCATCAAAAGGTTCCTTGGCCTTTGTCATCACAGTGCTCCATGATACCTTTAATCAAAATTCTACATGACCACTGTCATCAAAATGCAAGATGACCAATGTCATCACAATGCCCCATGACAAGTGTCATCACAATTCGCCTTGGCCCTTGTCATCTCAAGGCTGTATGAACCGTGTCATCACTAGGTTCCAGGACACTTGTCATCACAGTGATCCATGACCACTTTCATCACACTGCTCCATGAACTCTGTTATCTCAATGCTCCATGGCCTTTCTATTCACAATGCTCCATTGTCCCGATAATCGCGTTGCTCCATGAACACTTTCATCACAATGCTCCTTTACCACTGTCACCATAATGCCCCATGACATCTCTCATCACTGTGCTCCAAGGCCACTCTCATCAAAATGCTCCATGATCTGTGTCAGCACAATATGGGATGACACTTTTCATCACAATGCTCCATGATCCCTGGAATCACAATGATCCCTGCCAATGTCATCACAATGCTCCAGGTCTCCTGGAATCACAATGCTCCATGCCCTTGTCATCACAATGCTCCAGGTCTGTTGTCATCACCATGCTTCATGCCCGTGTCATCACAATGCTCCATGAATCTTGTCTTCACAATGCTCCATGGCCCATGTCATCACAATGCTCCATGACCCCTGTCATCACAATTCTCCAAGGCCCCTCTCATCACAATGATCCACGACATTTGTCATCACATTGCTCCATAACACCTGTCATCACAGTGTTCCCTGCCCATGTCATCACAATGCTCCATGTCCCCTATAATCACAATGCTCCATGCCTGTTTCCTCACAATGCTCCAGAATTCTTGTCCTCACACTGTTCCATGGCCCTTGTCATCACAATGTTCCAGAATTCTTGTCATCACAATGTTCCATGACCGTGACATCACAATGCTACATGACCCTGGTCATCACTGTTCTCCATGACCTTTGTCATCACAATGCTCTCTGTCGCTTTTCATCACAATTCTCAATGACCACTTTAATCACTATGCTCGCTGACCATTTTCATCACATTTCTCTATTGTCATTACAATTCCCCATGGCCCCTTTCTTCACAATGCTCCATGATGCCTGTCATCACAAAGCTCCATGGCTTTTGTTATCACAATGCTCCAGGACCAGTTTCATCACAATACTCCATCCCCCTTGTCATCACAGTGCAAAATGAAACCTTTCATTACAATGCTCCATGACACTTGTCATCACAATGCTCCATGGCCTTTGTCATCACAATGTTCCATGGCCCCTGTCATCACAGTGCTCCACGATACCTTTCATCACAATTCTAGATGACCACTGTCATCACAATGCCCCAGGACAGATGTCATCACAATTCGCCATGGTCCTTGTCATCACAGTGCTCCATGAACCGTGTCATCACAATGTTCCAGGACACTTGTCATCACAATGATCCATGATCCCTTTCATCACAATGCTCCATGAACCCTGTCATCTCACTGCTCCATAGCCTTTGTATTCACAATGCTCCATGGCCCCTGTAATCACAGTGCTCCATGACCCTTTTCATCACAATGCTCCAAGACCACTGTCATCACAATTCCCCATGACGCCTGCAATCAGAAATCTCCAAGGCCTCTCTTACCTAAAAGCTCCATGACCCCTGTCATCACAAAGTTCTCTGCCCATATCATCACAATGCTCCTTGTCACCTTTAATCACAATGCTCCATGCCCTTTCATCACAATGCTCCAGAATTCTTGTCATCGCAATGTTCCTTGACCGTGTCATCACAATGCTCCATAACCCTTGTCATCACAAAGCTCCATGACCCCTGTCATCACAATGATCCATGACTCCTTTCCTCACAGTGCTCCAGTACCCTTTGCATCACAATGCTCCATGCCCTTGTCATCACAATGCTCCAGGTCTGTTGTCATCACCATGCTTCATGCCCGTGTCATCACAATGCTCCATGAATCTTGTCTTCACAATGCTCCATGTCCCATATCATCACAATGCACCATGACCCCTGTCATCACAATTCTCCAAGGCCCCTCTCATCACAATGCTCCACGACACTTGTCATCACATTGCTCCATAACACCTGTCATCACAGTGTTCCCTGCCCATGTCATCACAATGCTCCATGTCCCCTTTAATCACAATGCTCCATGCCTGTTTCCTCACAATGCTCCAGATTTCTTGTCATCCCAATGTTCCATGACCGTGGCATCACAATGCTCCATGGCCCTTTTCATCACAATGCTCCAGAATTCTTGTCATCACAATGTTCCATGACCGTGGCATCACAATGCTCCCTGGCCTTTGTCATCAAAATATTCCATGGACCCTGTCATCACAATGCTCCATGCCCTTGTCATCAAAATGCTCCAGGACACTTTTCATCATAATGGTAATGCCAATGTCATCAAAATGCCCCATGACACCTGGCATCAAATTGCTCCATGGCCTTTGTCATCACAATGTTCCATGGCCCTTCTCATCACAAATCTCCATGCCCTTGTCATCAAAACGCTCCAGAACTCTTTTCATCATAATGCTCCATGCCAATGTCATCAAAATGCCCCATGACACTTGTCATCAAAATGCTCCATGGCCTTTGTCATCACAATGTTCCATGGCCCCTGTCATCACAGTGCTCCATGATACCTTTCATCACAATTGTAGATGACCACTGTCATCACAATGCCCCAGGACATATGTCATCACAATTCGCCATGGTCCTTGTCATCACAGTGCTCCTTGAACCGTGTCATCACAAGGTTCCAGGACACTTGTCATCACAATGATCCATGATCACTTTCATCACAATGCTCCATGAACCATGTCATCTCAGTGCTCCATAGCCTTTGTATTCACAATGCTCCATGGCCCCTGTAATCACAGTGCTCCATGACCCCTTTCATCACAGTGCTCCAAGACCGCTCTCATCACAATGCCCCATGACGCCTGCCATCACAAATCTCCAAGGCCTCTCTTACCAAAAAGCTCCATGACCCTTGTCATCACAAAGCTCCATGACCCCTGTCACCACAATGATCCATGACTCCTTTCCTCACATTGCTCCAGTACCCTTTTCATCACAATGCTCCATGCCATTGTCAGCACAATGCTACTTGGACCATTTTATCAAAATGCTCCATCCCCTTTTTATCACAATGCTCCAGATAGCCTATCATTACAATGCTCCATGCCCGTGTCATCACAATGCTCCATGAATATTGTCTTCACAATGCTCCATGGCCCATGTCATCACAATGCTCCATGACCCCTGTCATCACAATTCTCCAAGGCCCCTCTCATCACAATGCTCCACGACACTTGTCATCACATTGCTCCATAACACCTGTCATCACAGTGTTCCCTGCCCATGTCATCACAATGCTCCATGTCCCCTTTAATCACAATGCTCCATGCCTGTTTCCTCACAATGCTCCAGATTTCTTGTCATCCCAATGTTCCATGACCGTGGCATCACAATGCTCCATGGCCCTTTTCATCACAATGCCCCAGAATTCTTGTCATCACAATGTTCCATGACCGTGGCATCACAATGCTCCCTGGCCTTTGTCATCAAAATATTCCATGGACCCTGTCATCACAATGCTCCATGCCCTTGTCATCACAATGCTCCATGGCCCCTGTAATCACAATGCTCCATGCCCTTGTCATCACAATGCTCCAGAACACTTGTCATCATAATACTCCATTCCCGTGTCATCCCATTGCTCAATGACACTTGTCATCAAAATGTTCCTTGGCCTTTGTCATCACAGTGCTCCATGATACCTTTAATCAAAATTCTACATGACCACTGTCATCACAATGCAAGATGACCAATGTCATCACAATGCCCCATGACACGTGTCATCACACTTCGCGTTGGCCCTTGTCACCTCAAGGCTTTATGAACCGTGTCATCACTAGTTTCAAGGACACTTGTCATCACAGTGATCCATGACCACTTTCATCACAATGCTCCATGAACTCTCTTATCTCAATGCTCCATGGCCTTTGAATTCACAATGCTCCAATGTCCCGATAATCGCGTTGCTCCATGAACACTTTCATCACCATGCTCCTTGACCACTGTCACCATAATGCCCCATGACGTCTCTCATCACTGTGCTCCAAGGCCACTCTCATCAAAATGCTCCATGATCTGTGTCAGCACAATATTGCATGACACTTGTCATCACAATGCTCCATGATCCCTGGAATCACAATGATCCCTGCCAATGTCATCACAATGCTCCATGTCTCCTGTAATCACAATGATCCAGGCCCTTGTCATCACAATGTTCGGGTCTGTTTTCATCACCATGCTTCATTCCCGTGTCATCACAATGCTCCATGAAGCATGTCTTCACAATGCTCCATGGCCCATGTCATCACAGTGCACCATGACCCCTCTCATCACAATTCTCCAAGGCCACGCTCATCACAATGCTTCACGACAATTGTCATCACATTGCTCCATAACACCTGTCATCACAGTGTTCCCTGCCCATGTCATCTCAATGCTCCATGTCCCCTATAATCACAATGCTCCATGCCTTTTTCCTCACGATTCTCCAGAATTCTTGTCATCAAAATGTTCCATGACCGTGGCATCACTATGCTACAATACCCTGGTCATCAATGTTCTCCATGACCTTTGTCATCACAATGCTCTCTGTCGCTTTTCATCACAATTCTCAATGACCACTTTAATCACTATGCTCGCTGACCATTTTCATCACATTTCTCTATTGTCATTACAATTCCCCATGGCCCCTTTCTTCACAATGCTCCATGATGCCTGTCATCACAAAGCTCCATGGCTTTTGTTATCACAATGCTCCAGGACCAGTTTCATCACAATACTCCATCCCCCTTGTCATCACAGTGCACAATGAAACCTTTCATTACAATGCTCCATGACACTTGTCATCACAATACTCCATGGCCTTTATCGTCACAATGCTCCCAGGCACTTTTCATCACGATGCTCCATGAAAACTTTCATCACATTGCTCCATGACCATTGTCATCACAATAGTCCATACCCTTGTCAACACAATGCTGCATAATAGCTGTCATCACAATACTCCATGACTGCTGTCATCACAATAATCCAGGACAATTTTCATAACAATGCTTCATGCCCCCAGTCATCACAGTGCTCCATGACACCTTTCATCACAATTCCTAGATGATCACTGTCATCACAATGCCCCATGACACCTGTCGTCACAATTCGCTATGACCCTTGTCATCACAATACTCGATGAACCGTGTCATCACAAGGTTCCAGGACACTTGTCATCACAGTGATCCATGACCACTTTCATCACAATGCTCCATGAACTCTGTTATCTCAATGCTCCATGGCCTTTGTATTCACAATGCTCCATTGTCCCGATAATCGAGTTGCTCCATGAACACTTTCATCACAATGCTCCTTGACCACTGTCACCATAATGCCCCATGACGTCTCTCATCACTCTGCTCCAAGGCCACTCTCATTAAAATGCTCCATGATCCGTGTCAGCACAATATGCGATGACACTTGTCATCACAATGCTCCATGTTCCCTGGAATCACAATGATCCCTGCCAATGTCATCACAATGCCCCATGTCTCCTGTAATCACAATGCTCCATGCCCTTGTCATCACAATGCTCCAGGTCTGTTGTCATCACCATGCTTCATGCCCGTGTCATCACAATGCTCCACGAATCTTCTCTTCACAATGATCCATGGCCCATGTTATCCCAATGCTCCATGACCCCTGTCATCACAATACTCCAAGGCCCCTCTCATCACAATGCTCCATGACACTTGTCATCACATTGCTCCATAACACCTGTCATCACAGTGTTCCCTGCCCATGTCATCACAATGCTCCATGTCCCCTATAATCACAATACTCCATGCCATTTTCCTCAAGATGCTCCAGGATTCTTGTCATCACAATGTTCCATGACCGTGGCATCACAATGCTCCCTGGCCTTTTCATCAAAATATTCCATGGACCCTGTCATCACAATGCTCCATGCCCTTGTCATCAAAATGCTCCAGGACACTTTTCATCATAATGGTAATGCCAATGTCATCAAAATGCCCCATGACACCTGGCATCAAATTGCTCCATGGCCTTTGTCATCACAATGTTCCATGGCCCTTCTCATCACAAATCTCCATGCCCTTGTCATCAAAACGCTCCAGAACTCTTTTCATCATAATGCTCCATGCCAATGTCATCAAAATGCCCCATGACACTTGTCATCAAAATGCTCCATGGCCTTTGTCATCACAATGTTCCATGGCCCCTGTCATCACAGTGCTCCATGATACCTTTCATCACAATTGTAGATGACCACTGTCATCACAATGCCCCAGGACATATGTCATCACAATTCGCCATGGTCCTTGTCATCACAGTGCTCCTTGAACCGTGTCATCACAAGGTTCCAGGACACTTGTCATCACAATGATCCATGATCACTTTCATCACAATGCTCCATGAACCATGTCATCTCAGTGCTCCATAGCCTTTGTATTCACAATGCTCCATGGCCCCTGTAATCACAGTGCTCCATGACCCCTTTCATCACAATGCTCCAAGACCGCTCTCATCACAATGCCCCATGACGCCTGCCATCACAAATCTCCAAGGCCTCTCTTACCAAAAAGCTCCATGACCCTTGTCATCACAAAGCTCCATGACCCCTGTCACCACAATGATCCATGACTCCTTTCCTCACATTGCTCCAGTACCCTTTTCATCACAATGCTCCATGCCATTGTCAGCACAATGCTACTTGGACCATTTTATCAAAATGCTCCATCCCCTTTTTATCACAATGCTCCAGATAGCCTATCATTACAATGCTCCATGCCCGTGTCATCACAATGCTCCATGAATATTGTCTTCACAATGCTCCATGGCCCATGTCATCACAATGCTCCATGACCCCTGTCATCACAATTCTCCAAGGCCCCTCTCATCACAATGCTCCACGACACTTGTCATCACATTGCTCCATAACGCCTGTCATCACAGTGTTCCCTGCCCATGTCATCACAATGCTCCATGTCCCCTTTAATCACAATGCTCCATGCCTGTTTCCTCACAATGTTCCAGAATTCTTGTCATCCCAATGTTCCATGACCGTGGCATCACAATGATCCATGGCCCTTGTCATCACAATGCTCCATGTCCCCTTTAATCACAATGCTCCATGTCTTTTTCCTCACGATGCTCCAGAATTCTTGTCATCACAAAGTTCCATAACCGTGGCATCACAATGCTCCATGGCCTTTGTCATCACAATGTTCCATGGGCCCTCTCATCACAAAGCTCCATGCCCTTGTCATCAAAATGCTGCAGAACATTGTCAGCATAATGTTCCATGCCAATGTCATCAAAATGCCCCATGACACGTGTCATCACAATTCGCCATGGCCCTTGCCATCACAATGCTCCCTGACCCGTGTCATCACTGTGGTCCAGGACACTTGTCATCACAATGATCCATGATCACTTTCATCACAATGCTCCATGAAACATATCATCTCACTGCTCCATAGCCTTTGTATTCACAATGCTCCATGGCCCCTGTAATCACAGTGCTCCATGACCCCTTTCAACCCAATGCTCCAAGACCGCTGTCATCACAATGCCCCATGACGCCTGCCGTCACAAATCTCCAAGGCCTCTCTTACCAAAAAGCTCCATGACCCCTGTCATCACAAAATTCTCTGCCCATATCATCACAATGCTCCTTGTCACCTTTAATCACAATGCTCCATGCCCTTTCATCACAATGCTCCAGAATTCTTGTCATCGCAATGTTCCTTGACCGTGTCATCACAATGCTCCATGACCCTTGTCATCACAAAGCTCCATGACCCCTGTCATCACAATGATCCATGACTCCTTTCCTCACAGTGCTCCAGTACCCTTTTCATCACAATGCTCCATGCCATTGTCAGCACAATACTCCTTGGACGCTCTCATCAAAATGCTCCGTCCCTTTTTCATCACAATGTTCCAGATAGCCTATCATTACAATGCTCCATGCCCGTGTCATCACAATGCTCCATGCCGTTGTCATCGCAATGCTCCTTGTCACCTTTAATCACAATGCTCCATGCCCTTGTCATCACAATGCTCCAGAACACTTGTCATCATAATACTCCATTCCCGTGTCATCCCATTGCTCAATGACACTTGTCATCAAAAGGTTCCTTGGCCTTTGTCATCACAGTGCTCCATGATACCTTTAATCAAAATTCTACATGACCACTGTCATCAAAATGCAAGATGACCAATGTCATCACAATGCCCCATGACAAGTGTCATCACAATTCGCCTTGGCCCTTGTCATCTCAAGGCTGTATGAACCGTGTCATCACTAGGTTCCAGGACACTTGTCATCACAGTGATCCATGACCACTTTCATCACACTGCTCCATGAACTCTGTTATCTCAATGCTCCATGGCCTTTCTATTCACAATGCTCCATTGTCCCGATAATCGCGTTGCTCCATGAACACTTTCATCACAATGCTCCTTTACCACTGTCACCATAATGCCCCATGACATCTCTCATCACTGTGCTCCAAGGCCACTCTCATCAAAATGCTCCATGATCTGTGTCAGCACAATATGGGATGACACTTTTCATCACAATGCTCCATGATCCCTGGAATCACAATGATCCCTGCCAATGTCATCACAATGCTCCAGGTCTCCTGGAATCACAATGCTCCATGCCCTTGTCATCACAATGCTCCAGGTCTGTTGTCATCACCATGCTTCATGCCCGTGTCATCACAATGCTCCATGAATCTTGTCTTCACAATGCTCCATGGCCCATGTCATCACAATGCTCCATGACCCCTGTCATCACAATTCTCCAAGGCCCCTCTCATCACAATGATCCACGACATTTGTCATCACATTGCTCCATAACACCTGTCATCACAGTGTTCCCTGCCCATGTCATCACAATGCTCCATGTCCCCTATAATCACAATGCTCCATGCCTGTTTCCTCACAATGCTCCAGAATTCTTGTCCTCACACTGTTCCATGGCCCTTGTCATCACAATGTTCCAGAATTCTTGTCATCACAATGTTCCATGACCGTGACATCACAATGCTACATGACCCTGGTCATCACTGTTCTCCATGACCTTTGTCATCACAATGCTCTCTGTCGCTTTTCATCACAATTCTCAATGACCACTTTAATCACTATGCTCGCTGACCATTTTCATCACATTTCTCTATTGTCATTACAATTCCCCATGGCCCCTTTCTTCACAATGCTCCATGATGCCTGTCATCACAAAGCTCCATGGCTTTTGTTATCACAATGCTCCAGGACCAGTTTCATCACAATACTCCATCCCCCTTGTCATCACAGTGCAAAATGAAACCTTTCATTACAATGCTCCATGACACTTGTCATCACAATGCTCCATGGCCTTTGTCATCACAATGTTCCATGGCCCCTGTCATCACAGTGCTCCACGATACCTTTCATCACAATTCTAGATGACCACTGTCATCACAATGCCCCAGGACAGATGTCATCACAATTCGCCATGGTCCTTGTCATCACAGTGCTCCATGAACCGTGTCATCACAATGTTCCAGGACACTTGTCATCACAATGATCCATGATCCCTTTCATCACAATGCTCCATGAACCCTGTCATCTCACTGCTCCATAGCCTTTGTATTCACAATGCTCCATGGCCCCTGTAATCACAGTGCTCCATGACCCTTTTCATCACAATGCTCCAAGACCACTGTCATCACAATTCCCCATGACGCCTGCAATCAGAAATCTCCAAGGCCTCTCTTACCTAAAAGCTCCATGACCCCTGTCATCACAAAGTTCTCTGCCCATATCATCACAATGCTCCTTGTCACCTTTAATCACAATGCTCCATGCCCTTTCATCACAATGCTCCAGAATTCTTGTCATCGCAATGTTCCTTGACCGTGTCATCACAATGCTCCATAACCCTTGTCATCACAAAGCTCCATGACCCCTGTCATCACAATGATCCATGACTCCTTTCCTCACAGTGCTCCAGTACCCTTTGCATCACAATGCTCCATGCCCTTGTCATCACAATGCTCCAGGTCTGTTGTCATCACCATGCTTCATGCCCGTGTCATCACAATGCTCCATGAATCTTGTCTTCACAATGCTCCATGTCCCATATCATCACAATGCACCATGACCCCTGTCATCACAATTCTCCAAGGCCCCTCTCATCACAATGCTCCACGACACTTGTCATCACATTGCTCCATAACACCTGTCATCACAGTGTTCCCTGCCCATGTCATCACAATGCTCCATGTCCCCTTTAATCACAATGCTCCATGCCTGTTTCCTCACAATGCTCCAGATTTCTTGTCATCCCAATGTTCCATGACCGTGGCATCACAATGCTCCATGGCCCTTTTCATCACAATGCTCCAGAATTCTTGTCATCACAATGTTCCATGACCGTGGCATCACAATGCTCCCTGGCCTTTGTCATCAAAATATTCCATGGACCCTGTCATCACAATGCTCCATGCCCTTGTCATCAAAATGCTCCAGGACACTTTTCATCATAATGGTAATGCCAATGTCATCAAAATGCCCCATGACACCTGGCATCAAATTGCTCCATGGCCTTTGTCATCACAATGTTCCATGGCCCTTCTCATCACAAATCTCCATGCCCTTGTCATCAAAACGCTCCAGAACTCTTTTCATCATAATGCTCCATGCCAATGTCATCAAAATGCCCCATGACACTTGTCATCAAAATGCTCCATGGCCTTTGTCATCACAATGTTCCATGGCCCCTGTCATCACAGTGCTCCATGATACCTTTCATCACAATTGTAGATGACCACTGTCATCACAATGCCCCAGGACATATGTCATCACAATTCGCCATGGTCCTTGTCATCACAGTGCTCCTTGAACCGTGTCATCACAAGGTTCCAGGACACTTGTCATCACAATGATCCATGATCACTTTCATCACAATGCTCCATGAACCATGTCATCTCAGTGCTCCATAGCCTTTGTATTCACAATGCTCCATGGCCCCTGTAATCACAGTGCTCCATGACCCCTTTCATCACAGTGCTCCAAGACCGCTCTCATCACAATGCCCCATGACGCCTGCCATCACAAATCTCCAAGGCCTCTCTTACCAAAAAGCTCCATGACCCTTGTCATCACAAAGCTCCATGACCCCTGTCACCACAATGATCCATGACTCCTTTCCTCACATTGCTCCAGTACCCTTTTCATCACAATGCTCCATGCCATTGTCAGCACAATGCTACTTGGACCATTTTATCAAAATGCTCCATCCCCTTTTTATCACAATGCTCCAGATAGCCTATCATTACAATGCTCCATGCCCGTGTCATCACAATGCTCCATGAATATTGTCTTCACAATGCTCCATGGCCCATGTCATCACAATGCTCCATGACCCCTGTCATCACAATTCTCCAAGGCCCCTCTCATCACAATGCTCCACGACACTTGTCATCACATTGCTCCATAACACCTGTCATCACAGTGTTCCCTGCCCATGTCATCACAATGCTCCATGTCCCCTTTAATCACAATGCTCCATGCCTGTTTCCTCACAATGCTCCAGATTTCTTGTCATCCCAATGTTCCATGACCGTGGCATCACAATGCTCCATGGCCCTTTTCATCACAATGCCCCAGAATTCTTGTCATCACAATGTTCCATGACCGTGGCATCACAATGCTCCCTGGCCTTTGTCATCAAAATATTCCATGGACCCTGTCATCACAATGCTCCATGCCCTTGTCATCACAATGCTCCATGGCCCCTGTAATCACAATGCTCCATGCCCTTGTCATCACAATGCTCCAGAACACTTGTCATCATAATACTCCATTCCCGTGTCATCCCATTGCTCAATGACACTTGTCATCAAAATGTTCCTTGGCCTTTGTCATCACAGTGCTCCATGATACCTTTAATCAAAATTCTACATGACCACTGTCATCACAATGCAAGATGACCAATGTCATCACAATGCCCCATGACACGTGTCATCACACTTCGCGTTGGCCCTTGTCACCTCAAGGCTTTATGAACCGTGTCATCACTAGTTTCAAGGACACTTGTCATCACAGTGATCCATGACCACTTTCATCACAATGCTCCATGAACTCTCTTATCTCAATGCTCCATGGCCTTTGAATTCACAATGCTCCAATGTCCCGATAATCGCGTTGCTCCATGAACACTTTCATCACCATGCTCCTTGACCACTGTCACCATAATGCCCCATGACGTCTCTCATCACTGTGCTCCAAGGCCACTCTCATCAAAATGCTCCATGATCTGTGTCAGCACAATATTGCATGACACTTGTCATCACAATGCTCCATGATCCCTGGAATCACAATGATCCCTGCCAATGTCATCACAATGCTCCATGTCTCCTGTAATCACAATGATCCAGGCCCTTGTCATCACAATGTTCGGGTCTGTTTTCATCACCATGCTTCATTCCCGTGTCATCACAATGCTCCATGAAGCTTGTCTTCACAATGCTCCATGGCCCATGTCATCACAGTGCACCATGACCCCTCTCATCACAATTCTCCAAGGCCACGCTCATCACAATGCTTCACGACAATTGTCATCACATTGCTCCATAACACCTGTCATCACAGTGTTCCCTGCCCATGTCATCTCAATGCTCCATGTCCCCTATAATCACAATGCTCCATGCCTTTTTCCTCACGATTCTCCAGAATTCTTGTCATCAAAATGTTCCATGACCGTGGCATCACTATGCTACAATACCCTGGTCATCAATGTTCTCCATGACCTTTGTCATCACAATGCTCTCTGTCGCTTTTCATCACAATTCTCAATGACCACTTTAATCACTATGCTCGCTGACCATTTTCATCACATTTCTCTATTGTCATTACAATTCCCCATGGCCCCTTTCTTCACAATGCTCCATGATGCCTGTCATCACAAAGCTCCATGGCTTTTGTTATCACAATGCTCCAGGACCAGTTTCATCACAATACTCCATCCCCCTTGTCATCACAGTGCACAATGAAACCTTTCATTACAATGCTCCATGACACTTGTCATCACAATACTCCATGGCCTTTATCGTCACAATGCTCCCAGGCACTTTTCATCACGATGCTCCATGAAAACTTTCATCACATTGCTCCATGACCATTGTCATCACAATAGTCCATACCCTTGTCAACACAATGCTGCATAATAGCTGTCATCACAATACTCCATGACTGCTGTCATCACAATAATCCAGGACAATTTTCATAACAATGCTTCATGCCCCCAGTCATCACAGTGCTCCATGACACCTTTCATCACAATTCCTAGATGATCACTGTCATCACAATGCCCCATGACACCTGTCGTCACAATTCGCTATGACCCTTGTCATCACAATACTCGATGAACCGTGTCATCACAAGGTTCCAGGACACTTGTCATCACAGTGATCCATGACCACTTTCATCACAATGCTCCATGAACTCTGTTATCTCAATGCTCCATGGCCTTTGTATTCACAATGCTCCATTGTCCCGATAATCGAGTTGCTCCATGAACACTTTCATCACAATGCTCCTTGACCACTGTCACCATAATGCCCCATGACGTCTCTCATCACTCTGCTCCAAGGCCACTCTCATTAAAATGCTCCATGATCCGTGTCAGCACAATATGCGATGACACTTGTCATCACAATGCTCCATGTTCCCTGGAATCACAATGATCCCTGCCAATGTCATCACAATGCCCCATGTCTCCTGTAATCACAATGCTCCATGCCCTTGTCATCACAATGCTCCAGGTCTGTTGTCATCACCATGCTTCATGCCCGTGTCATCACAATGCTCCACGAATCTTCTCTTCACAATGATCCATGGCCCATGTTATCCCAATGCTCCATGACCCCTGTCATCACAATACTCCAAGGCCCCTCTCATCACAATGCTCCATGACACTTGTCATCACATTGCTCCATAACACCTGTCATCACAGTGTTCCCTGCCCATGTCATCACAATGCTCCATGTCCCCTATAATCACAATACTCCATGCCATTTTCCTCAAGATGCTCCAGGATTCTTGTCATCACAATGTTCCATGACCGTGGCATCACAATGCTCCCTGGCCTTTTCATCAAAATATTCCATGGACCCTGTCATCACAATGCTCCATGCCCTTGTCATCAAAATGCTCCAGGACACTTTTCATCATAATGGTAATGCCAATGTCATCAAAATGCCCCATGACACCTGGCATCAAATTGCTCCATGGCCTTTGTCATCACAATGTTCCATGGCCCTTCTCATCACAAATCTCCATGCCCTTGTCATCAAAACGCTCCAGAACTCTTTTCATCATAATGCTCCATGCCAATGTCATCAAAATGCCCCATGACACTTGTCATCAAAATGCTCCATGGCCTTTGTCATCACAATGTTCCATGGCCCCTGTCATCACAGTGCTCCATGATACCTTTCATCACAATTGTAGATGACCACTGTCATCACAATGCCCCAGGACATATGTCATCACAATTCGCCATGGTCCTTGTCATCACAGTGCTCCTTGAACCGTGTCATCACAAGGTTCCAGGACACTTGTCATCACAATGATCCATGATCACTTTCATCACAATGCTCCATGAACCATGTCATCTCAGTGCTCCATAGCCTTTGTATTCACAATGCTCCATGGCCCCTGTAATCACAGTGCTCCATGACCCCTTTCATCACAATGCTCCAAGACCGCTCTCATCACAATGCCCCATGACGCCTGCCATCACAAATCTCCAAGGCCTCTCTTACCAAAAAGCTCCATGACCCTTGTCATCACAAAGCTCCATGACCCCTGTCACCACAATGATCCATGACTCCTTTCCTCACATTGCTCCAGTACCCTTTTCATCACAATGCTCCATGCCATTGTCAGCACAATGCTACTTGGACCATTTTATCAAAATGCTCCATCCCCTTTTTATCACAATGCTCCAGATAGCCTATCATTACAATGCTCCATGCCCGTGTCATCACAATGCTCCATGAATATTGTCTTCACAATGCTCCATGGCCCATGTCATCACAATGCTCCATGACCCCTGTCATCACAATTCTCCAAGGCCCCTCTCATCACAATGCTCCACGACACTTGTCATCACATTGCTCCATAACGCCTGTCATCACAGTGTTCCCTGCCCATGTCATCACAATGCTCCATGTCCCCTTTAATCACAATGCTCCATGCCTGTTTCCTCACAATGTTCCAGAATTCTTGTCATCCCAATGTTCCATGACCGTGGCATCACAATGATCCATGGCCCTTGTCATCACAATGCTCCATGTCCCCTTTAATCACAATGCTCCATGTCTTTTTCCTCACGATGCTCCAGAATTCTTGTCATCACAAAGTTCCATAACCGTGGCATCACAATGCTCCATGGCCTTTGTCATCACAATGTTCCATGGGCCCTCTCATCACAAAGCTCCATGCCCTTGTCATCAAAATGCTGCAGAACATTGTCAGCATAATGTTCCATGCCAATGTCATCAAAATGCCCCATGACACGTGTCATCACAATTCGCCATGGCCCTTGCCATCACAATGCTCCCTGACCCGTGTCATCACTGTGGTCCAGGACACTTGTCATCACAATGATCCATGATCACTTTCATCACAATGCTCCATGAAACATATCATCTCACTGCTCCATAGCCTTTGTATTCACAATGCTCCATGGCCCCTGTAATCACAGTGCTCCATGACCCCTTTCAACCCAATGCTCCAAGACCGCTGTCATCACAATGCCCCATGACGCCTGCCGTCACAAATCTCCAAGGCCTCTCTTACCAAAAAGCTCCATGACCCCTGTCATCACAAAATTCTCTGCCCATATCATCACAATGCTCCTTGTCACCTTTAATCACAATGCTCCATGCCCTTTCATCACAATGCTCCAGAATTCTTGTCATCGCAATGTTCCTTGACCGTGTCATCACAATGCTCCATGACCCTTGTCATCACAAAGCTCCATGACCCCTGTCATCACAATGATCCATGACTCCTTTCCTCACAGTGCTCCAGTACCCTTTTCATCACAATGCTCCATGCCATTGTCAGCACAATACTCCTTGGACGCTCTCATCAAAATGCTCCGTCCCTTTTTCATCACAATGTTCCAGATAGCCTATCATTACAATGCTCCATGCCCGTGTCATCACAATGCTCCATGCCGTTGTCATCGCAATGCTCCTTGTCACCTTTAATCACAATGCTCCATGCCCTTGTCATCACAATGCTCCAGAACACTTGTCATCATAATACTCCATTCCCGTGTCATCCCATTGCTCAATGACACTTGTCATCAAAAGGTTCCTTGGCCTTTGTCATCACAGTGCTCCATGATACCTTTAATCAAAATTCTACATGACCACTGTCATCAAAATGCAAGATGACCAATGTCATCACAATGCCCCATGACAAGTGTCATCACAATTCGCCTTGGCCCTTGTCATCTCAAGGCTGTATGAACCGTGTCATCACTAGGTTCCAGGACACTTGTCATCACAGTGATCCATGACCACTTTCATCACACTGCTCCATGAACTCTGTTATCTCAATGCTCCATGGCCTTTCTAT
Organism: Balaenoptera borealis; assembly: GCF_965194805.1. Lineage (NCBI taxonomy): Eukaryota > Metazoa > Chordata > Mammalia > Artiodactyla > Balaenopteridae > Balaenoptera > Balaenoptera borealis. Next base: position 13,453 of record NW_028122736.1, on the reverse strand, counting down.
TCACAATGCTCCATTGTCCCGATAATCGCGTTGCTCCATGAACACTTTCATCACAATGCTCCTTTACCACTGTCACCATAATGCCCCATGACATCTCTCATCACTGTGCTCCAAGGCCACTCTCATCAAAATGCTCCATGATCTGTGTCAGCACAATATGGGATGACACTTTTCATCACAATGCTCCATGATCCCTGGAATCACAATGATCCCTGCCAATGTCATCACAATGCTCCAGGTCTCCTGGAATCACAATGCTCCATGCCCTTGTCATCACAATGCTCCAGGTCTGTTGTCATCACCATGCTTCATGCCCGTGTCATCACAATGCTCCATGAATCTTGTCTTCACAATGCTCCATGGCCCATGTCATCACAATGCTCCATGACCCCTGTCATCACAATTCTCCAAGGCCCCTCTCATCACAATGATCCACGACATTTGTCATCACATTGCTCCATAACACCTGTCATCACAGTGTTCCCTGCCCATGTCATCACAATGCTCCATGTCCCCTATAATCACAATGCTCCATGCCTGTTTCCTCACAATGCTCCAGAATTCTTGTCCTCACACTGTTCCATGGCCCTTGTCATCACAATGTTCCAGAATTCTTGTCATCACAATGTTCCATGACCGTGACATCACAATGCTACATGACCCTGGTCATCACTGTTCTCCATGACCTTTGTCATCACAATGCTCTCTGTCGCTTTTCATCACAATTCTCAATGACCACTTTAATCACTATGCTCGCTGACCATTTTCATCACATTTCTCTATTGTCATTACAATTCCCCATGGCCCCTTTCTTCACAATGCTCCATGATGCCTGTCATCACAAAGCTCCATGGCTTTTGTTATCACAATGCTCCAGGACCAGTTTCATCACAATACTCCATCCCCCTTGTCATCACAGTGCAAAATGAAACCTTTCATTACAATGCTCCATGACACTTGTCATCACAATGCTCCATGGCCTTTGTCATCACAATGTTCCATGGCCCCTGTCATCACAGTGCTCCACGATACCTTTCATCACAATTCTAGATGACCACTGTCATCACAATGCCCCAGGACAGATGTCATCACAATTCGCCATGGTCCTTGTCATCACAGTGCTCCATGAACCGTGTCATCACAATGTTCCAGGACACTTGTCATCACAATGATCCATGATCCCTTTCATCACAATGCTCCATGAACCCTGTCATCTCACTGCTCCATAGCCTTTGTATTCACAATGCTCCATGGCCCCTGTAATCACAGTGCTCCATGACCCTTTTCATCACAATGCTCCAAGACCACTGTCATCACAATGCCCCATGACGCCTGCAATCAGAAATCTCCAAGGCCTCTCTTACCAAAAAGCTCCATGACCCCTGTCATCACAAAGTTCTCTGCCCATATCATCACAATGCTCCTTGTCACCTTTAATCACAATGCTCCATGCCCTTTCATCACAATGCTCCAGAATTCTTGTCATCGCAATGTTCCTTGACCGTGTCATCACAATGCTCCATAACCCTTGTCATCACAAAGCTCCATGACCCCTGTCATCACAATGATCCATGACTCCTTTCCTCACAGTGCTCCAGTACCCTTTTCATCACAATGCTCCATGCCCTTGTCATCACAATGCTCCAGGTCTGTTGTCATCACCATGCTTCATGCCCGTGTCATCACAATGCTCCATGAATCTTGTCTTCACAATGCTACATGTCCCATGTCATCACAATGCACCATTACCCCTGTCATCACAATTCTCCAAGGCCCCTCTCATCACAATGCTCCACAACACTTGTCATCACATTGCTCCATAACACCTGTCATCACAGTGTTCCCTGCCCATGTCATCACAATGCTCCATGTCCCCTTTAATCACAATGCTCCATGCCTGTTTCCTCACAATGCTCCAGATTTCTCGTCATCCCAATGTTCCTAGACCGTGGCATCACAATGCTCCATGGCCCTTTTCATCACAATGCTCCAGAATTCTTGTCATCACAATGTTCCATGACCGTGGCATCACAATGCTCCCTGGCCTTTGTCATCAAAATATTCCATGGACCCTGTCATCACAATGCTCCATGCCCTTGTCATCAAAATGCTCCAGGACACTTTTCATCATAATGGTAATGCCAATGTCATCAAAATGCCCCATGACACCTGGCATCAAATTGCTCCATGGCCTTTGTCATCACAATGTTCCATGGCCCTTCTCATCACAAATCTCCATGCCCTTGTCATCAAAACGCTCCAGAACTCTTTTCATCATAATGCTCCATGCCAATGTCATCAAAATGCCCCATGACACTTGTCATCAAAATGCTCCATGGCCTTTGTCATCACAATGTTCCATGGCCCCTGTCATCACAGTGCTCCATGATACCTTTCATCACAATTGTAGATGACCACTGTCATCACAATGCCCCAGGACATATGTCATCACAATTCGCCATGGTCCTTGTCATCACAGTGCTCCTTGAACCGTGTCATCACAAGGTTCCAGGACACTTGTCATCACAATGATCCATGATCACTTTCATCACAATGCTCCATGAACCATGTCATCTCAGTGCTCCATAGCCTTTGTATTCACAATGCTCCATGGCCCCTGTAATCACAGTGCTCCATGACCCCTTTCATCACAATGCTCCAAGACCGCTCTCATCACAATGCCCCATGACGCCTGCCATCACAAATCTCCAAGGCCTCTCTTACCAAAAAGCTCCATGACCCTTGTCATCACAAAGCTCCATGACCCCTGTCACCACAATGATCCATGACTCCTTTCCTCACATTGCTCCAGTACCCTTTTCATCACAATGCTCCATGCCATTGTCAGCACAATGCTACTTGGACCATTTTATCAAAATGCTCCATCCCCTTTTTATCACAATGCTCCAGATAGCCTATCATTACAATGCTCCATGCCCGTGTCATCACAATGCTCCATGAATATTGTCTTCACAATGCTCCATGGCCCATGTCATCACAATGCTCCATGACCCCTGTCATCACAATTCTCCAAGGCCCCTCTCATCACAATGCTCCACGACACTTGTCATCACATTGCTCCATAACGCCTGTCATCACAGTGTTCCCTGCCCATGTCATCACAATGCTCCATGTCCCCTTTAATCACAATGCTCCATGCCTGTTTCCTCACAATGTTCCAGAATTCTTGTCATCCCAATGTTCCATGACCGTGGCATCACAATGATCCATGGCCCTTGTCATCACAATGCTCCATGTCCCCTTTAATCACAATGCTCCATGTCTTTTTCCTCACGATGCTCCAGAATTCTTGTCATCACAAAGTTCCATAACCGTGGCATCACAATGCTCCATGGCCTTTGTCATCACAATGTTCCATGGGCCCTCTCATCACAAAGCTCCATGCCCTTGTCATCAAAATGCTGCAGAACATTGTCAGCATAATGTTCCATGCCAATGTCATCAAAATGCCCCATGACACGTGTCATCACAATTCTCCATGGCCCTTGCCATCACAATGCTCCCTGACCCGTGTCATCACTGTGGTCCAGGACACTTGTCATCACAATGATCCATGATCACTTTCATCACAATGCTCCATGAAACATATCATCTCACTGCTCCATAGCCTTTGTATTCACAATGCTCCATGGCCCCTGTAATCACAGTGCTCCATGACCCCTTTCAACCCAATGCTCCAAGACCGCTGTCATCACAATGCCCCATGACGCCTGCCGTCACAAATCTCCAAGGCCTCTCTTACCAAAAAGCTCCATGACCCCTGTCATCACAAAATTCTCTGCCCATATCATCACAATGCTCCTTGTCACCTTTAATCACAATGCTCCATGCCCTTTCATCACAATGCTCCAGAATTCTTGTCATCGCAATGTTCCTTGACCGTGTCATCACAATGCTCCATGACCCTTGTCATCACAAAGCTCCATGACCCCTGTCATCACAATGATCCATGACTCCTTTCCTCACAGTGCTCCAGTACCCTTTTCATCACAATGCTCCATGCCATTGTCAGCACAATACTCCTTGGACGCTCTCATCAAAATGCTCCGTCCCTTTTTCATCACAATGTTCCAGATAGCCTATCATTACAATGCTCCATGCCCGTGTCATCACAATGCTCCATGCCGTTGTCATCACAATGCTCCTTGTCACCTTTAATCACAATGCTCCATGCCCTTGTCATCACAATGCTCCAGAACACTTGTCATCATAATACTCCATTCCCGTGTCATCCCATTGCTCAATGACACTTGTCATCAAAAGGTTCCTTGGCCTTTGTCATCACAGTGCTCCATGATACCTTTAATCAAAATTCTACATGACCACTGTCATCAAAATGCAAGATGACCAATGTCATCACAATGCCCCATGACAAGTGTCATCACAATTCGCCTTGGCCCTTGTCATCTCAAGGCTGTATGAACCGTGTCATCACTAGGTTCCAGGACACTTGTCATCACAGTGATCCATGACCACTTTCATCACACTGCTCCATGAACTCTGTTATCTCAATGCTCCATGGCCTTTCTATTCACAATGCTCCATTGTCCCGATAATCGCGTTGCTCCATGAACACTTTCATCACAATGCTCCTTTACCACTGTCACCATAATGCCCCATGACATCTCTCATCACTGTGCTCCAAGGCCACTCTCATCAAAATGCTCCATGATCTGTGTCAGCACAATATGGGATGACACTTTTCATCACAATGCTCCATGATCCCTGGAATCACAATGATCCCTGCCAATGTCATCACAATGCTCCAGGTCTCCTGGAATCACAATGCTCCATGCCCTTGTCATCACAATGCTCCAGGTCTGTTGTCATCACCATGCTTCATGCCCGTGTCATCACAATGCTCCATGAATCTTGTCTTCACAATGCTCCATGGCCCATGTCATCACAATGCTCCATGACCCCTGTCATCACAATTCTCCAAGGCCCCTCTCATCACAATGATCCACGACATTTGTCATCACATTGCTCCATAACACCTGTCATCACAGTGTTCCCTGCCCATGTCATCACAATGCTCCATGTCCCCTATAATCACAATGCTCCATGCCTGTTTCCTCACAATGCTCCAGAATTCTTGTCCTCACACTGTTCCATGGCCCTTGTCATCACAATGTTCCAGAATTCTTGTCATCACAATGTTCCATGACCGTGACATCACAATGCTACATGACCCTGGTCATCACTGTTCTCCATGACCTTTGTCATCACAATGCTCTCTGTCGCTTTTCATCACAATTCTCAATGACCACTTTAATCACTATGCTCGCTGACCATTTTCATCACATTTCTCTATTGTCATTACAATTCCCCATGGCCCCTTTCTTCACAATGCTCCATGATGCCTGTCATCACAAAGCTCCATGGCTTTTGTTATCACAATGCTCCAGGACCAGTTTCATCACAATACTCCATCCCCCTTGTCATCACAGTGCAAAATGAAACCTTTCATTACAATGCTCCATGACACTTGTCATCACAATGCTCCATGGCCTTTGTCATCACAATGTTCCATGGCCCCTGTCATCACAGTGCTCCACGATACCTTTCATCACAATTCTAGATGACCACTGTCATCACAATGCCCCAGGACAGATGTCATCACAATTCGCCATGGTCCTTGTCATCACAGTGCTCCATGAACCGTGTCATCACAATGTTCCAGGACACTTGTCATCACAATGATCCATGATCCCTTTCATCACAATGCTCCATGAACCCTGTCATCTCACTGCTCCATAGCCTTTGTATTCACAATGCTCCATGGCCCCTGTAATCACAGTGCTCCATGACCCTTTTCATCACAATGCTCCAAGACCACTGTCATCACAATTCCCCATGACGCCTGCAATCAGAAATCTCCAAGGCCTCTCTTACCTAAAAGCTCCATGACCCCTGTCATCACAAAGTTCTCTGCCCATATCATCACAATGCTCCTTGTCACCTTTAATCACAATGCTCCATGCCCTTTCATCACAATGCTCCAGAATTCTTGTCATCGCAATGTTCCTTGACCGTGTCATCACAATGCTCCATAACCCTTGTCATCACAAAGCTCCATGACCCCTGTCATCACAATGATCCATGACTCCTTTCCTCACAGTGCTCCAGTACCCTTTGCATCACAATGCTCCATGCCCTTGTCATCACAATGCTCCAGGTCTGTTGTCATCACCATGCTTCATGCCCGTGTCATCACAATGCTCCATGAATCTTGTCTTCACAATGCTCCATGTCCCATGTCATCACAATGCACCATGACCCCTGTCATCACAATTCTCCAAGGCCCCTCTCATCACAATGCTCCACGACACTTGTCATCACATTGCTCCATAACACCTGTCATCACAGTGTTCCCTGCCCATGTCATCACAATGCTCCATGTCCCCTTTAATCACAATGCTCCATGCCTGTTTCCTCACAATGCTCCAGATTTCTTGTCATCCCAATGTTCCATGACCGTGGCATCACAATGCTCCATGGCCCTTTTCATCACAATGCTCCAGAATTCTTGTCATCACAATGTTCCATGACCGTGGCATCACAATGCTCCCTGGCCTTTGTCATCAAAATATTCCATGGACCCTGTCATCACAATGCTCCATGCCCTTGTCATCAAAATGCTCCAGGACACTTTTCATCATAATGGTAATGCCAATGTCATCAAAATGCCCCATGACACCTGGCATCAAATTGCTCCATGGCCTTTGTCATCACAATGTTCCATGGCCCTTCTCATCACAAATCTCCATGCCCTTGTCATCAAAACGCTCCAGAACTCTTTTCATCATAATGCTCCATGCCAATGTCATCAAAATGCCCCATGACACTTGTCATCACAATGCTCCATGGCCTGTGTCCTCACAATGTTCCATGGCCCCTGTCATCACAATGCTCCATGCCAATGTCATCAAAATGCCCCATGACACTTGTCATCACAATGCTCCATGGCCTTTGTCATCACAATGTTCCATGGCCCCTGTCATCACAGTGCTCCATGATACCTTTCATCACAATTGTAGATGACCACTGTCATCACAATGCCCCAGGACATATGTCATCACAATTCGCCATGGTCCTTGTCATCACAGTGCTCCTTGAACCGTGTCATCACAAGGTTCCAGGACACTTGTCATCACAATGATCCATGATCACTTTCATCACAATGCTCCATGAACCATGTCATCTCAGTGCTCCATAGCCTTTGTATTCACAATGCTCCATGGCCCCTGTAATCACAGTGCTCCATGACCCCTTTCATCACAATGCTCCAAGACCGCTCTCATCACAATGCCCCATGACGCCTGCCATCACAAATCTCCAAGGCCTCTCTTACCAAAAAGCTCCATGACCCTTGTCATCACAAAGCTCCATGACCCCTGTCACCACAATGATCCATGACTCCTTTCCTCACATTGCTCCAGTACCCTTTTCATCACAATGCTCCATGCCATTGTCAGCACAATGCTACTTGGACCATTTTATCAAAATGCTCCATCCCCTTTTTATCACAATGCTCCAGATAGCCTATCATTACAATGCTCCATGCCCGTGTCATCACAATGCTCCATGAATATTGTCTTCACAATGCTCCATGGCCCATGTCATCACAATGCTCCATGACCCCTGTCATCACAATTCTCCAAGGCCCCTCTCATCACAATGCTCCACGACACTTGTCATCACATTGCTCCATAACGCCTGTCATCACAGTGTTCCCTGCCCATGTCATCACAATGCTCCATGTCCCCTTTAATCACAATGCTCCATGCCTGTTTCCTCACAATGTTCCAGAATTCTTGTCATCCCAATGTTCCATGACCGTGGCATCACAATGATCCATGGCCCTTGTCATCACAATGCTCCATGTCCCCTTTAATCACAATGCTCCATGTCTTTTTCCTCACGATGCTCCAGAATTCTTGTCATCACAAAGTTCCATAACCGTGGCATCACAATGCTCCATGGCCTTTGTCATCACAATGTTCCATGGGCCCTCTCATCACAAAGCTCCATGCCCTTGTCATCAAAATGCTGCAGAACATTGTCAGCATAATGTTCCATGCCAATGTCATCAAAATGCCCCATGACACGTGTCATCACAATTCGCCATGGCCCTTGCCATCACAATGCTCCCTGACCCGTGTCATCACTGTGGTCCAGGACACTTGTCATCACAATGATCCATGATCACTTTCATCACAATGCTCCATGAAACATATCATCTCACTGCTCCATAGCCTTTGTATTCACAATGCTCCATGGCCCCTGTAATCACAGTGCTCCATGACCCCTTTCAACCCAATGCTCCAAGACCGCTGTCATCACAATGCCCCATGACGCCTGCCGTCACAAATCTCCAAGGCCTCTCTTACCAAAAAGCTCCATGACCCCTGTCATCACAAAATTCTCTGCCCATATCATCACAATGCTCCTTGTCACCTTTAATCACAATGCTCCATGCCCTTTCATCACAATGCTCCAGAATTCTTGTCATCGCAATGTTCCTTGACCGTGTCATCACAATGCTCCATGACCCTTGTCATCACAAAGCTCCATGACCCCTGTCATCACAATGATCCATGACTCCTTTCCTCACAGTGCTCCAGTACCCTTTTCATCACAATGCTCCATGCCATTGTCAGCACAATACTCCTTGGACGCTCTCATCAAAATGCTCCGTCCCTTTTTCATCACAATGTTCCAGATAGCCTATCATTACAATGCTCCATGCCCGTGTCATCACAATGCTCCATGCCGTTGTCATCGCAATGCTCCTTGTCACCTTTAATCACAATGCTCCATGCCCTTGTCATCACAATGCTCCAGAACACTTGTCATCATAATACTCCATTCCCGTGTCATCCCATTGCTCAATGACACTTGTCATCAAAAGGTTCCTTGGCCTTTGTCATCACAGTGCTCCATGATACCTTTAATCAAAATTCTACATGACCACTGTCATCAAAATGCAAGATGACCAATGTCATCACAATGCCCCATGACAAGTGTCATCACAATTCGCCTTGGCCCTTGTCATCTCAAGGCTGTATGAACCGTGTCATCACTAGGTTCCAGGACACTTGTCATCACAGTGATCCATGACCACTTTCATCACACTGCTCCATGAACTCTGTTATCTCAATGCTCCATGGCCTTTCTATTCACAATGCTCCATTGTCCCGATAATCGCGTTGCTCCATGAACACTTTCATCACAATGCTCCTTTACCACTGTCACCATAATGCCCCATGACATCTCTCATCACTGTGCTCCAAGGCCACTCTCATCAAAATGCTCCATGATCTGTGTCAGCACAATATGGGATGACACTTTTCATCACAATGCTCCATGATCCCTGGAATCACAATGATCCCTGCCAATGTCATCACAATGCTCCAGGTCTCCTGGAATCACAATGCTCCATGCCCTTGTCATCACAATGCTCCAGGTCTGTTGTCATCACCATGCTTCATGCCCGTGTCATCACAATGCTCCATGAATCTTGTCTTCACAATGCTCCATGGCCCATGTCATCACAATGCTCCATGACCCCTGTCATCACAATTCTCCAAGGCCCCTCTCATCACAATGATCCACGACATTTGTCATCACATTGCTCCATAACACCTGTCATCACAGTGTTCCCTGCCCATGTCATCACAATGCTCCATGTCCCCTATAATCACAATGCTCCATGCCTGTTTCCTCACAATGCTCCAGAATTCTTGTCCTCACACTGTTCCATGGCCCTTGTCATCACAATGTTCCAGAATTCTTGTCATCACAATGTTCCATGACCGTGACATCACAATGCTACATGACCCTGGTCATCACTGTTCTCCATGACCTTTGTCATCACAATGCTCTCTGTCGCTTTTCATCACAATTCTCAATGACCACTTTAATCACTATGCTCGCTGACCATTTTCATCACATTTCTCTATTGTCATTACAATTCCCCATGGCCCCTTTCTTCACAATGCTCCATGATGCCTGTCATCACAAAGCTCCATGGCTTTTGTTATCACAATGCTCCAGGACCAGTTTCATCACAATACTCCATCCCCCTTGTCATCACAGTGCAAAATGAAACCTTTCATTACAATGCTCCATGACACTTGTCATCACAATGCTCCATGGCCTTTGTCATCACAATGTTCCATGGCCCCTGTCATCACAGTGCTCCACGATACCTTTCATCACAATTCTAGATGACCACTGTCATCACAATGCCCCAGGACAGATGTCATCACAATTCGCCATGGTCCTTGTCATCACAGTGCTCCATGAACCGTGTCATCACAATGTTCCAGGACACTTGTCATCACAATGATCCATGATCCCTTTCATCACAATGCTCCATGAACCCTGTCATCTCACTGCTCCATAGCCTTTGTATTCACAATGCTCCATGGCCCCTGTAATCACAGTGCTCCATGACCCTTTTCATCACAATGCTCCAAGACCACTGTCATCACAATTCCCCATGACGCCTGCAATCAGAAATCTCCAAGGCCTCTCTTACCTAAAAGCTCCATGACCCCTGTCATCACAAAGTTCTCTGCCCATATCATCACAATGCTCCTTGTCACCTTTAATCACAATGCTCCATGCCCTTTCATCACAATGCTCCAGAATTCTTGTCATCGCAATGTTCCTTGACCGTGTCATCACAATGCTCCATAACCCTTGTCATCACAAAGCTCCATGACCCCTGTCATCACAATGATCCATGACTCCTTTCCTCACAGTGCTCCAGTACCCTTTGCATCACAATGCTCCATGCCCTTGTCATCACAATGCTCCAGGTCTGTTGTCATCACCATGCTTCATGCCCGTGTCATCACAATGCTCCATGAATCTTGTCTTCACAATGCTCCATGTCCCATATCATCACAATGCACCATGACCCCTGTCATCACAATTCTCCAAGGCCCCTCTCATCACAATGCTCCACGACACTTGTCATCACATTGCTCCATAACACCTGTCATCACAGTGTTCCCTGCCCATGTCATCACAATGCTCCATGTCCCCTTTAATCACAATGCTCCATGCCTGTTTCCTCACAATGCTCCAGATTTCTTGTCATCCCAATGTTCCATGACCGTGGCATCACAATGCTCCATGGCCCTTTTCATCACAATGCTCCAGAATTCTTGTCATCACAATGTTCCATGACCGTGGCATCACAATGCTCCCTGGCCTTTGTCATCAAAATATTCCATGGACCCTGTCATCACAATGCTCCATGCCCTTGTCATCAAAATGCTCCAGGACACTTTTCATCATAATGGTAATGCCAATGTCATCAAAATGCCCCATGACACCTGGCATCAAATTGCTCCATGGCCTTTGTCATCACAATGTTCCATGGCCCTTCTCATCACAAATCTCCATGCCCTTGTCATCAAAACGCTCCAGAACTCTTTTCATCATAATGCTCCATGCCAATGTCATCAAAATGCCCCATGACACTTGTCATCAAAATGCTCCATGGCCTTTGTCATCACAATGTTCCATGGCCCCTGTCATCACAGTGCTCCATGATACCTTTCATCACAATTGTAGATGACCACTGTCATCACAATGCCCCAGGACATATGTCATCACAATTCGCCATGGTCCTTGTCATCACAGTGCTCCTTGAACCGTGTCATCACAAGGTTCCAGGACACTTGTCATCACAATGATCCATGATCACTTTCATCACAATGCTCCATGAACCATGTCATCTCAGTGCTCCATAGCCTTTGTATTCACAATGCTCCATGGCCCCTGTAATCACAGTGCTCCATGACCCCTTTCATCACAGTGCTCCAAGACCGCTCTCATCACAATGCCCCATGACGCCTGCCATCACAAATCTCCAAGGCCTCTCTTACCAAAAAGCTCCATGACCCTTGTCATCACAAAGCTCCATGACCCCTGTCACCACAATGATCCATGACTCCTTTCCTCACATTGCTCCAGTACCCTTTTCATCACAATGCTCCATGCCATTGTCAGCACAATGCTACTTGGACCATTTTATCAAAATGCTCCATCCCCTTTTTATCACAATGCTCCAGATAGCCTATCATTACAATGCTCCATGCCCGTGTCATCACAATGCTCCATGAATATTGTCTTCACAATGCTCCATGGCCCATGTCATCACAATGCTCCATGACCCCTGTCATCACAATTCTCCAAGGCCCCTCTCATCACAATGCTCCACGACACTTGTCATCACATTGCTCCATAACACCTGTCATCACAGTGTTCCCTGCCCATGTCATCACAATGCTCCATGTCCCCTTTAATCACAATGCTCCATGCCTGTTTCCTCACAATGCTCCAGATTTCTTGTCATCCCAATGTTCCATGACCGTGGCATCACAATGCTCCATGGCCCTTTTCATCACAATGCCCCAGAATTCTTGTCATCACAATGTTCCATGACCGTGGCATCACAATGCTCCCTGGCCTTTGTCATCAAAATATTCCATGGACCCTGTCATCACAATGCTCCATGCCCTTGTCATCACAATGCTCCATGGCCCCTGTAATCACAATGCTCCATGCCCTTGTCATCACAATGCTCCAGAACACTTGTCATCATAATACTCCATTCCCGTGTCATCCCATTGCTCAATGACACTTGTCATCAAAATGTTCCTTGGCCTTTGTCATCACAGTGCTCCATGATACCTTTAATCAAAATTCTACATGACCACTGTCATCACAATGCAAGATGACCAATGTCATCACAATGCCCCATGACACGTGTCATCACACTTCGCGTTGGCCCTTGTCACCTCAAGGCTTTATGAACCGTGTCATCACTAGTTTCAAGGACACTTGTCATCACAGTGATCCATGACCACTTTCATCACAATGCTCCATGAACTCTCTTATCTCAATGCTCCATGGCCTTTGAATTCACAATGCTCCAATGTCCCGATAATCGCGTTGCTCCATGAACACTTTCATCACCATGCTCCTTGACCACTGTCACCATAATGCCCCATGACGTCTCTCATCACTGTGCTCCAAGGCCACTCTCATCAAAATGCTCCATGATCTGTGTCAGCACAATATTGCATGACACTTGTCATCACAATGCTCCATGATCCCTGGAATCACAATGATCCCTGCCAATGTCATCACAATGCTCCATGTCTCCTGTAATCACAATGATCCAGGCCCTTGTCATCACAATGTTCGGGTCTGTTTTCATCACCATGCTTCATTCCCGTGTCATCACAATGCTCCATGAAGCTTGTCTTCACAATGCTCCATGGCCCATGTCATCACAGTGCACCATGACCCCTCTCATCACAATTCTCCAAGGCCACGCTCATCACAATGCTTCACGACAATTGTCATCACATTGCTCCATAACACCTGTCATCACAGTGTTCCCTGC